>NW_027399018.1:0-9136 GCF_003265705.2 Callorhinus ursinus | reverse complement strand
CCCTCCGGTACCAGGGCTGAGGGACCCAGCCTGGGGCGACCCCGCTCCTCTCTGTCAGGGTAACTTGAGTAGATGTGAACAGGGGTGCTGGGATTGAAGAGGCTTACTCAGGAATAGCCCAGAAAAACTGGTGACGTTTCCTATAAGAACTTTCTGTCCTACCTGGACGAAGGTGCTCTGAGGAAGAGTCCACCTACACAGGTGTGTCTCCCGCCAACTGGTCATGTACCCATGGCTGGGTGGCTCAGTCGGTTAAGCGTCTGCCTTCAGCTCAGGTCACGATCCCCGGGGCCTGGGATCGAGCCCCACATCGGGCTCCCTGCTCAGTGGGGAGTCTACTTCTCCCTCTGACCCTCCCCCCTCTCATGCTCTCCCTCTCTCTGTAATAAATAAAATCTTAAAAAAAAAAAAAAGAAGCTTGCTTTCATACCTATCACCCCATTCATTTCAGCTGTCTCCCTGAGTACACCACTGTTTTCATTTGTCACCAAGCAGTCTTGGCGGCCGAGAAGAGAAGGCGCTGACTTGGAGATGGATTCTCAAGTAGCACATGTGTCTTCCAGTTTAAGTCACAGATCTGTTTATAAGTTTCTCTCTCGTGAATTACATGGGTGTGAAAATGATCACTCCTGGAAGGATAGAAAATAAAGGTCGCCAAAACCAAGAATCAGCCCTATTGCTATTTCTAGAAATCCTCTAAGAGCATTTCAGTTGTCTCATTGTCACCGTGGTGATGCGGGGCACAGTCCTGGGGATGGCTTCTAGGCAGTGGTCCTCTGCTTCCTCACTCCATGCATACCCCGCTCCTCTCACCCTGCATCCCGGAGCCACCCGCTCTCAGGCTATTTTGCACTCCATCACCTGGAGGCACAAAGCACTCCAACTTCTACTTCTTCTTGAAGACTTAGCCCCAACATCTTCCCCGGCAAGAAGCCTTCTCGGGCGCTTCCTTGCCTGAACTAGCTAGCCATCTACTCTCTCACTCATGGGACTGTAACACATGACTTTCTTTCTCCATTGCGATGCATGAGGCATTCACATGTGTGTGCACACTTCTACAACACACACACGTATATGTATATATATATATTTACATACACGCGCGCGTGCACTAACCCACTCATCGAGCACACATCATTGCAATGTTCTGCTATTCACCTTCAGGAAAATAAAGAGATCCATGTCACAGTCCCCAGGAAGCCTACCTGTTCACGAGGGGGTCATTCATGAATAGAAACAGTGGAAATACAAAGTGATGCTTTCCAATAGCAATGTGAGCTGTCTACTAAAATGCAGTCAGAGGCTAGCACTCAACTTCCCACTGAGATCATCAGGGTGGCAAACTCTTCAAAGAAAGAACTGGTCTAATTACCCCTGTGAGGCGCTGGTTGTGACGGTCAGAGACATGAACCAGAGCCGAAACAAAGGGGTCCGGTACTCGCGGGTGCTTAGCCGGGGACGAGGTTCCGAGATAGGAGGGATGAGACGTTAGGCAGGCTGGTGCGGGCTCCTCGGAGGGTGGACTCATGCACATAGGGGATGTTCATGGAGCGTGGGGGCTACATGAAGGATAAGGAGCTTGGACTCTGTTCAGGGAGCAGTGGGGAATTATAGAGGTTGCTTGTCCCCATGCCCCCTGCTATCACCTGGTCTATGGAATCCACCCTTCAACCCTCCCACCCCACCTCACTATAAGTGCCTGTCTGTGCAGGTGGGCACAGTGAGTCCCAGAGGGGAGACCTGGTGACATAGAATGTTCTGCCGTGGGGCCTCTGCCCTGCCCCCACCCCATGAGCACCATGACCTTCCCCAGCCCCTCCCCACTTTAAATGTACTCTGAGTTTGCTCCCAGCCCCAGTCAATCAAACCTCTGTCATCTGCACTTCCTGCCTCTGCCCAGTGGCTGGGGGAGGGGACCAGAGGGAAAGAAACATTTTGTATCCTGCTGTAACATTGTGGGAGCTGGGGGGCCACCATGATTCAGGTAGAGGGGGTGCTTTTACAAAAAGCCCTGCCTCAGAAAATATCTCCACCCAGCTCAGGAAACACAGCTCCTGGATGGGGAGTGGCTGGGAGGTGTCTCTGGAGCTGGTCCCTGGGTCCCAGACAGCTTTCCAGGAACGTGAAGGGCCAATGCATCAAAATGGGATCATCATGACCATTTTTGCAGTGATTAAAAAAAAAGCGGGGGGATCATCATCCAGCATTTTTCATAAAAACTTGCCCTTGACAAAAGTACTTACACATGCGTTTATTTATTAAGAACTCACAACAACACTGTGTAAAACCTACCACCCCACTTTTCAGATGAAGGAAATAAGGCCAGAGAGGTTGCAGGTCCTGTAAGTAGTAAGAGACAGGGTCTAGCCTGGAACAACCCCCAACTCCAGCCCAAACCCCCATCACCAATCCCCGTTCATTTTCCACCTCCACTGTATTGTCCCCAAGCCAGGTTGATTCTCCTCCGCAAACTGGAGATGATCTCCCGTGGCATGGACATTACTATGTCCAGCTAGCCCTGGAGGGGGGATGAGAGAAGCCCAGGAAGGAGGAGAGTGCACCCCCAGCTTGTGTCAAGGGAAGTAGGAAGGAGGAGAAATTCTTGGCAGCCCCTGCCCACTGTGCTATTACGGGGAGCAGCACTTTGGGCCAGGGACCCGGCTCACCGTACTAGGTAAGAAAGCCGCTCCCGGTGGGAAGGAGGGTGGGTTGCCCAGCCTGGACCATCCCCAGGACCTTGGCCCTCAAGGAGTGGGTGCTGGCCCCTCCCTGGGCCCCTATCGGGAGGGCGGGTTTGTGCCTGGGTCCCCAGAGCTGTGCAAACACGGGACAGCTGTACTTCGGGGCCGGTTCCAAGCTGACGGTGCTGGGTAAGGAGGTTAGCTGGGGGCTGAGCGCTCTGCGAGGTGGGGTGGAGACAGGTGGGCAGCTGCCCGGCTTCTGGAGCTGTGCTAGAGGCGGGGCTCGGCGCCTGGGCCGGGACTCCCGGTTCTGGGTGCGGGGTGCGCGAGGGAGCGGGGCTGGCAGGAGAGGGCAGCGCCGGATTTTTGCGCTGGGGCTCCGGGCTGTGAGTACAGAAACTCAGTATTTCGGCAGGGGCACCCGGCTGACCGTGCTAGGTAAGCGCGGGGTGCCCGGGGACGCCGGGGAGCGCGGTGGGGCCAGGGGACGGCGGGCCTGTTTTTGTGCTGCGCCGGGGGGCTGTGAGCCAAAATACCCAGTACTTCGGCGCGGGGACCCGGCTGTCCGTGCTAGGTGAGCGCGGCGCGCGGCGCGGCCGGGTTCTTGGCTGGGGGCCCGGGGCCGTGCTTTACAAACAGCCTCTGCCCTGACCTTCGGGGCCGGCAGCCGGCTGACCGTCGTGGGTGAGTGGCCGCGGGACCCGCCGCGAGCGCCGCGGGGTCGGGAGGGAAGGCGGCGGCCCCAGGGCTCTTCCCCGCCCGGCCCCTGGTGGGCTCCCCGCGCTGGGGCCCGGCTGCGAGCGGGAGCGGGAAGCGGCTGGGGCGCTGCGGGGTTTGCGTGTGGGGCTGGGCCTCTGTGCTCCTATGAGCAGTACTTCGGCGCCGGCACCAGGCTCACGGTCATAGGTGAGATTTGGGCGTCTACCCCCGCGGCCCCGCCACGGTCCCTCGGAGGCGGGAGAAGGCGCGGGTGGGCCAGGGCTGGGGCGCGCGGCCGGCTGTCGGTCCGCGGGGTCAGCCCGGCGAGGGGGCGGGGACCGGGTCCTCGCCGGCCGGGCACGAGGGCGGAGGGCCAGGGGGCTGTGGGGCTCTTTTCCTGTTCCTGGGGTATTTAGGGGCAGGGTGAGTGGGGCGCGAGAGCACTGATGAGGACGCAGAGCCGCTGGGTTGGGGGACAGGACTGAGAAGGGCTGCGGGGAGGAGAGGAGGGGTGTGGCTGCTATAGAAAGCGGGCACCGAGCCCGAGGGGCAGGAAAAAAAGCAAGGACAAGCATGGGACGGGCGGGCACCCAGCCGGGCGGGCTCCTGGGGGAGGTAGATGGAGGGGAGGCCGCTGAACAGAGGAGAAAAGGAATGAGAAACAGGAGAGGAATAGAGAGGCCAGATCAACGTGAGTCAGTGAAGAGAAGAGTCAAAACAAGCAGGGTTAGTTGATTTACTGTTGAGCATTTAAAATCATATTTAATACCCCTGCCTTGCTCTCCTAAGCCAGAGAGCCCCCTGAGGTGTGTCTACAGCACCCATTCCTGCCCGTGAGCTGGACTGGAACCCTCAGCCGCTGGGATGCATTCGCCCTGCCCCCCGCCCCCCACGTCTCCCTCTGCCCCCCAGCCTGAAATCTCGGACCTCACACGAAGAATTCCGGCGTCAACAGCCCAGGTGGTGGAGGAGGTTCAGCTGTTGCAAACGTATATTAAAATGCAGATATTTTGTTTGTGAGGTGAGGGAAGTTTCCAGGAGAATCCTAAGCTCCTAGATGTGGAAAGGAACCTCAAACATCACCTGGTGAGGAGAATGTTGAGGCCAGAGAGGGGAAGAAACTCATGATACTGGTACATTAACCTGGATTATTTGATAACAACAAGCCCCGTTTCTCCTTAGACTGTCATTAAGCCGGAGCCAATGGGGCTCATCTAAACTCTGTCCAGGGCAAATGCCAGATTCCTCTGATCAGCAGGGGTGGGCCCAAGACCAGACTTTAGAGCCAGATAAACCTGGGCCCCAGTCACTGGCTCGCTGATGATCAGATGACCTTGGGCAAATGAATCTGTGTGAAGTTCGGTCCCCTCTGTGGTACAAGGTCATCAGCAATACCTACCACTTACCGTTGCTGCGAGGGTGACCAACAGGAGAGCCTACGCGTAGAGTATGCAGGGAAGGTGGATTGTTATAACTTGGCCCTTCTCTTCTCCACCCTTCCTCTTGGTGGTCAGTGGGGCGTGAGGGGAAAGGGTGAGCCCAGTGCCCGAGGAGGGACAGGATTTGGCATGTGGATCATGGAGGGGAGGGCTGGGTAGGCGTGAGCGGTGGATCAGGAACAGGAAAGATAAACTTCACAGTGCTGCCTGAGGCCCATCCAACCCACAAACAGAGCATATATACAAACAGAAGCTCACTAGTACATACACTTACACCCACATAGGCAAGCTCACCCACACCCCACAGGGACTCACAAACATGGAAGGATAAACTGACCCTGCCCTCACACGGAGCTGTGTAGACGGGGGCTTCAGAGTGTCACGGCGTCCTGTTTGTCCTGCCTGTTGCGTCCATAAACATCGTGGGAAGCATCACACATGATTCAAAGGACATCACTAATTTTGCAAGAAGGACGGAGTGGGGGCCAGAGGAGTACATTCAGTAGTGCCCCAGGAGAGCTGGTCCAATTTCAGAGCCAGGGTCTTTGAGACAAGAGTGACGACACCAGGCTGAGCAGAGAGATTGATGGAGCTGGGCCGTACAGATGTGAGGGTGTTACCACCTCTGGTAAAGACCTAGAGACATCGTCTGGGTTAGCAAGTAGGAGTTGCAGGGAGGGGAAGCTGGCAGGATGGGAAGCCCGACCAGCTCAAAATGAAAATGCCAGTCTCTTGTTAAAAATTATTTAGAATTTCAAGATGGTGACAACGGGCCTTAAGCCAAGGGTGGGGCCTTTGTAAGCACAAGGTCCTGTACACGGGTCCTACACTTATGAAGCTGGCCCCGGAAGTTAGGGCCCATCCAGAGAAATGGGAAGTGTCAGAAGGACATTTTCTCCATCTTCCATTCTAAACTAGAATCTCATAAGGAGATTTTTCATTTTAACAGAATTGCCAAAAAATGAACAACAAAAAAATCCGTGGAAAGCAAAGAAGGATAAAATGAATGCACAGCAGACTCAGAAGAAGGGAGCCAGCAAGAGAGGGTGGTCTGCGCCCTCACCCCCGACTCTGCAGAGGAGAGGCTTTGCACAAAAACTGTATCAAAGCAGCTGCTAGCAAGAAGTTGCTCTGATGATCTCAGATGCTTATTCAGGAAGCTGACTGGTAGAAAAAAAGTATCACATTTGGAAGCAAAGGCGCAAAGAAAGTTGACAAATCCCTGAATTTGATCTAAGGAGAGATTGCTCTCTGCGCTGAGGAACCTCAGGGGGTACTACCCTCAAAGCAGAGGAATGGCGAGGGAGGACCTCATAAACCACAAAGAAAGTCAGAAAATCGCACATTCTCATGAGCACGCCAGAAAACAAAAGGGTACCCTTGCCTGAGTGAACAACAATATGCCATTTGTAGATTGTCATCTGAAGAGAATCCCCAGCCCTCAAATGACCCCCTTTGCCCAATTCCCCTTCACTCCTCAGCCTCTTCGATTTCGAAGCAATTCACCGGCTGAGGACAGAGGCCGTCTGAATGCTCATGTCACTTAACCTCCATGGCCACTCCGGAAGGTCAGGGTCAGGATTTTCCCTTCAGAAGCAGGAAAAATGATGCAGAGAAATGAAGACACTGTCCCAAAGGCACACTGGTGGGCAAAGTCAGTTTTAAGATTTGGATCCTATTATTCTGATTCCAATCCTGTGCTCACTGCCCTTGAATAACTACTACGTTATATAGTGAAATGTAGACACGTAAGCCTTTTACTGATGGAAAAGAGGTCAAATAACATCAATGAGGGGACGTTACTCAGAATGTCTACAGGGTGACTGCAAAGGACAGGCAGGGCAGACGAACAATTACAGAGGGATGGGGACAGTGACCCCCAAACACACAGGACCTACTACTACATAATTCCGCTTAGGAGGACTCCATTTCCAGCTTTATCTCTGCCTCTCTCTTTCTTTATTTCTGTATCTGCCTCTGCCTCTGCCTCTGTCTCTGTCACACACACACACACACACACACACACACACACACACACACACACACACCCCAAACCCAGACAGCTCTCAGACCAGCCCTGGTCCCAACCTCTCTTCCCTTGCAGAGAACCTGGAAAAGGTCAAACCTCCCACGGTCACAGTGTTTGAACCATCAGAAGCAGAGACCTCCCGCACCCAGAAGGCCACACTCGTGTGCCTGGCCACGGGCTTCTACCCCGACCACGTGGAGCTGAGCTGGTGGGTGAACGGGAAGGAGGTCCAGAATGGGGTCAGCACGGACCCGCAGCCCTACAAGGAGCGGCCCAACGAGAATGGCTCCAGCTACTGTCTGAGCAGCCGGCTGAGGGTGTCCTCTGCCTTCTGGCACAACCCTCGCAACCACTTTCGCTGCCAAGTCCAGTTCCATGGGCTCGGGGACGACGACAAGTGGGAAAACACCAGCCGGCCCAAACCCATCACCCAGAACATCAGTGACGAGACCTGGGGCAGAGCAGGTGAGCGGGGCCTGGGGGGCTGGGTGGGGAGTGAGTTAGAGCACAGAAAGGGGGGATCCAGGCAGAAGACCAGGCAGACACCGGACAGGGCGGGAAGACTAAGGCCCAGCGTGAGGGTGAACGGGCACCTCGGGGCTAATTCCTCCCCAGATCCTCAGCCCAGCAGAGCCTTGCAGCTGGGGTCCCCTCACTGTCCGAGCCTGTATGGCTCAGCACTGACGGGGGTGCCCCCAGCCCCTCTGTGCCACCACACTCCATGGGGTCCTGGGATGGTGTGGCTCCGCGGGCACAGCACCAGAAAGACGGTCTAGGCGTCTGCGAGAAGCCTGGTCTGAGCCTGGGGGTCCGTGCTAACCAGGAGGCTGACTTAGTGTGTTTGTGTTTGTGTCTGGTCGGTTCTTAACTGAAGCACAGCTGACAAATAGTATTGCCTTAGCTTCACGTGTGCCTAACTTGGCAGCTTTCCGTCTGCTTTAAAAGATGGGGTCTCTCATCCATTCCCTCCGCCTTCTCTCTTTCAGACTGTGGCTTCACTTCAGGTAAGTGACCCTCTCCTCTGCTTGTTCTCCGTCTCCCATGGTTTTGTCCTGCAAGCCAAGCATGGAGAACCATGGACCCCGGGGTGGGGGGTGGAGAGGCCAGAGACACCTGCTCACAGGTCCCTGTGCGCTCTCCCTTCCCGCCCACAGTGGCCTATCAGCAGGGCATCCTGTCTGCCACCATCCTCTATGAGATCCTGCTGGGGAAGGCCACCCTGTATGCCGTGCTGGTCAGCGCCCTGGTGCTGATGGCCAAGGTAAGGAGGTGGGCAGGATGGGGCCCTGGAGGGGACACTTAAAACATAGCAACTCAGAGCTGGGAGTATCAAGAGACCTTGCTTGGGCCAGGGGTGGGCAGTAGAAGAAGACGGAGGTCCACCCACAGGCCTCAGAAGACACACTGTACCTCTGGGATCACAGTGGGGGAGCCAGGCAGAGAAGGAGAAGCTGGGGTCACATGAAAACCCAATGGACATGGTAAAGAGAACTACCATTCGTCTTGTCAGCGGACCATCTTACTTCCTCTCCATCCCCATCACTCCTGACTCCGGCTAACCCCTGGAACCTTCTCTTCTTCAGGTCAAGAGAAAGGGTTCCTGAAACCAGCTCAGAGGCAGAGCTAGGAACTTCCAGCTTCTATTGCCCCAGTATGGATTCTCCTTTCTCCACTTCTAGCCGGTGCTTCTCAAGAGCTGTCTTCATCTCTCTGTTCACCCCAATAGCTACCCCCTATGTTCATGCACACCTGGACGCTCATGACCCAAATCTCCCTAACCCAGGGGGGACCCTAGCCTGACCAAATTGACTGAATCAATAAAAATGGCCTGTTCTGGCTTGACTCTGCCTTGTGATGTCTGGATATCTCTTCTGCCCATGGCTGACCTCCCATGTGACTCCAGTCAGGCTAGAAACAAGAGGTTTTTGAGGAAAGAGCAGGTCCCTCCGGTACCAGGGCTGAGGGACCCAGCCTGGGGCGACCCCGCTCCTCTCTGTCAGGGTAACTTGAGTAGATGTGAACAGGGGTGCTGGGATTGAAGAGGCTTACTCAGGAATAGCCCAGAAAAACTGGTGACGTTTCCTATAAGAACTTTCTGTCCTACCTGGACGAAGGTGCTCTGAGGAAGAGTCCACCTACACAGGTGTGTCTCCCGCCAACTGGTCATGTACCCATGGCTGGGTGGCTCAGTCGGTTAAGCGTCTGCCTTCAGCTCAGGTCACGATCCCCGGGGCCTGGGATCGAGCCCCACATCGGGCTCCCTGCTCAGTGGGGAGTCTACTTCTCCC
>NW_027399017.1:635-9140 GCF_003265705.2 Callorhinus ursinus | reverse complement strand
GGGAATCCTGGATCCATTTGCCACTCTGAGAATGGCCTGGCTGCTCAGGTACACACTTTGATTTGGCCTGTGGTAGTAGGATACTGGGAATCAGTGTACAATGGATACTCAGCAAGCTGGGCTCCACACTTCTGAGGTCACATCTGTGCTTAGCATAGGTAACCTGAGTTCACAACCTGACGGAATCACATTATTGGACACAGTGGGAGTCCTTGTATCACAGGTCCTCAGACAATGAATTGTCTGACCCACATCAGAGGGGACAAACTAATCCCCCAGAATCCTGGCTGATCAGGATCCCATAGACCACAAACCCTTGAAAACAGCAGAACATAAAGAAACTCTGGCCCCAAACAGAATACCCGGAACCTGAACCCTGGGATACCTCTGAAACAATTTGTCACTGGGCAGGTGAGTCACATGGATATGGGGTTGAAAAGGAGCCCTCACACCACAAGCTGGCCAGGACAGTGTGACACAAGGCAAGTGAGTCCAGAGAACACGAGGCTTGCTATGTGCAAAGTCTTGCTTCCCAGCTCAGCACTGGGAAAAGGACTCAACTGGACAGCAGGCTCATCATGTGCCTTTTGACTTGGAGACCAAGAAAGGAGCTCAGGGATAGGCTAAGCAGAAACCTGGACAGAGGGTTCGCTATGTGTCCTTGGGCCTTGAGACTAACAACCCAGCTAAGCACGTTGCTAACAATTCACCTAGACAATGTGATCACCATGTGCAGTTGGACCTGAGCCCTGTTCCACTGCTCTGCATTCAGCCAAGAAGTTACCTGGACAGTGGCCTCACCTCGTGTCCGTGGACCTGGAGAAAAACATATCACTATGCTGGCCCAAGCAGATACATGCACAGAAAACTCATCATGTGCCTTTGGACCTGGAGAACAACAGTGCAGCTCTGTGCTATGCCAAGCAGATACCAGGTTAGCAGGCCCACCATGTGCCCTTGGACCTGGAGACAAACAACTCAGCTCTGATCTAATCAAAGTAGGCTACTTGACAGCAGGCTCCATCTCATCCCTTGGACCTGGAGACCAACAGTGTGCAGCATTGCTCTAGGCCAAGGAGTCACTTTGACAGTGGGCTCACTCTGTCCTTGGCCAAAATGGAGAGGGGGCTCACCATGTGCTCTTAGACCTGGTGATCAACAACACATCTCTGTGCTATGGCAAGCAGGAATCTGAACAGAAATCAGCTTCTCTGCTAGGCCACACAAGCACCTGGATTGAGGTCTCACAATGTGCCTTTGGACCTGGAGACCAAGAACTCATATTTGTACTGGGCCAAGCAACCAGGACAGAGGGATCACGATGTGTTCATGGACCTGCAGACCAACAATGGAGCCCTGTGCTAGGCGAAGCAGGCACCTTGACAGCAATATCACTATTTGCCCTTGTACCTGGAGACCAAAACTGTAGCTCTGTGCTAGGCCAACCACACACCTGGACAGAGGGATCAACATGTGCTCTTGAAACATAAGACCACCAACTCAGCTCTGTGCTAGGCCAAGCAGGCACCTGGACAGCGGGCTCACCATGTGCCCTAGGATGTGGATCCTTCCCCTCAGAGCACAGGGCACTCAAACACTGGGATTGCCAATTTATCTCAGGATGTGAGACCTCCAAAGCTGCTCAGTACTACACCTATGTCTCCATTGGTCCTTTGGCCCCATCGGAGCTTTCAAACCAAGAGCCCTCCAGTCATGCTTCCTACTGCACTAAAAAGACACTGGGACAACAGCCTGATACAAAACCCTCTGATTGGGTGCCTTCCAACTCTGCCGGCAAGTGAGCATTCAAGTCACTTCTCACCTGGGATTTGCTCCAGGGATGTGGGTTTTAAGCTCAGGTGATGTGCAGATCCCAGTGATCTGGTGCCCACAGGTGACTACCCCTGTGCTGGAATGGGAACGGCCTAGATCTGTGGCTCCTGGGCTGAGCTCAGTCAAGGCAGTGTGCTCATAACACCTGGGCATAAATGGATGGAATCAGGAGGAAGCTCCTTTGGGGGTGAGAAGTGAACTTCAGGGGCTTGGGGAGTGGGCGGCTTACATCCTTAAGATAGGTGGTGCCTAAGGTGATTTGAGGTTGCTGTTTTCAGGAGCCAGTGTGGAGGCTGGTAGAGTGCAGTTCACTTAGATGTAAGGGGGAAGTGGGTCGCTTATGTGATCCCAACACTTAGAATCTCCTGTGCTTAGCTGCTCAGACCCTGCTCACAATACCTTGGGCTCCACAAACATGAGGCTCCTGGGAGGGCTGGCACCCAGAGCTGCTCCCCCCTTGAATCCCTATTCCTTCATTTGTAAAATGGGGGTAACTTTTTTGGGAGGTGTTTGTGTGAGCAGGAGGCAGGAGATGGCAGGATTGGGGAGGGGATCTACAAGGGCAGGTGACAAATGCTGCCCAGAGGACGGAGGGAAGAAGGGGGGTGAGACTGTGAGCCTGGTCCTTGTTCTGGCCTTTCCTGCCCAAAGGCAAAACATCAGCTTTGGGGGGACTGCAGTGTGGTAGTTGCCTCTGTCCCATACCTGGCCTCCGCCCCTAAGGATCACAGGGCATCATAGCCCAGCACCTGCCGAGTCACAGACCAGCATCAGATCCCTCCTGCCTCCTTCACTGTTGCTTGACACCCACAGGCAGGGTTCTGGAGTCTTTAGGGAAGCTTGGAACTCCAACGATCAGGGTGGGACTGCTAGTTTGAGCGACTATTCTGAGGTGTGCTGACAGGCAGAGAACAACTACAGGTAGGTATGGAGGTAGAGCGTTAGACTTATACAGATTCACAGGAAGCCACAGGTAGTTCAGAAAGGTCCCTTCACAGAGGCACCATTCACTCCTTTTGATTGTTTCCAGTCTTTCAGCAATTACAAATAAACCCGCAGTGAAAATCGTGCACTCATTCCTTGGGACCCCATTAACACAGATATCATTTCTCTTTATGGAATCATTGTCTTCTCCAAGTACCCAATAGATTTCTTTCTCTCTTCTTCGCGGCCCTCTATTTTCCATCATTTTATCTTCTATAGCACTGATTTGTTCTTCTGCATCATTCAACCACTTTGTTTAGCTTTTACTTGGACTGCACCTGAGTAATAGCATATTTAATGTTGGCCTGAGTAGATTTTAGTTCTTTTATGTCGACAGTAAGGGATTCTCTAGTGCCTTCTATGCTAGAGAATGCCTTCTGTGCTAGTTTCAAGTCCAGCCAGAATCTGTGTAATCATTGTTTTTAATTCAAGTTCAGACATCGCAATTATGTCCATATTGATTAAATCACTGGCAGTGAGTACAACATCCTGTTCTAACTTTTGGAGTGAATTTCTCCATCTCGTCATTTTCTCCAGGAAGAAAAGAAGAAAAAAAGACAGAAAAAAGTAATACCAATGATAGCAGAGAAAAACAAGACCAACAAAAATCAAAACAGAAACAAAGAAGGAAACAAAAAAAAAGTATGCCCTGGTCGTGTTTGATTTGCCTTCCAAAGAATTTAGATACCAAAATAAGAAAATGTATAAAGTTTTGAAAGGAAATATATATGATTTACATAAAAATGGACATCAATATGAATTAAAAAGAATTGAAAAATAAGAAAATAACTGAAAAATAAGAAAATATAATAATAAAAATGCAAAGAATGACATATACTGTTTTCCCCAAGAGCTGACGCTTTGCAGCCCTCTTTGATCAGTTACTTGGTGTGAGCGAGTTGTTTGCGGGAAACTTCTGGGCGAGGAGCCCATTGAGTTGATTCTCAAGTGGACTTGTCCTAGGGGAATAGCTCTCCTCCAGTGCACACGGAGGCATGGCTGGGTGTATGCTCCCCCAGCCTCCAGTAGGTGGCACTGGTTTGCTCCCTGCAGGGTTTCAGAGGTGATGGGTAGGATGAATGTGGCAGTGACACCATTTCTAGCCCTGGAGATGAAAATTCCTTCCCCCCACTCTTCAGTGAACCCTCTCATGACAGCAATCAATCAGTCTTCCCTCCCTGGTTTCCATCAGAACTCTGTGTTCACCTGCCTGTGCCTGAGCATTTTAACTCAGGCATGTGACAGAGTTTCAAAACTCCAAATGCTCAACATGGACCCCAACAATTCTCCCTGTTCAGGATCTCCTGTGCTGCTGCTATTTGCCACCCTATCCCAGGAAAGTGACCGCGTTACCATGCAGCGTTCGCAGTTTATGGCAACACAAAGCAGAAAACCGGCACCTAGTCTGACTGTTCTCAGCCTGCTTTCCCGTTCCTAAAGCTGGGTCATTAGGTAGCTCCAATATTAAATTTTTTTGGGGGGGTTTCCTTTTTTTAAATTTTAAGTTCAATTAATTAACAATATAGTATATTATTAGTTTTAGAGTTCAGTGATTCATCAGTTCCAATATTAAATTTTTGATGTCTGAGAACTCTGCCACAATCAGGCACTGCCCATTCTTCTTGGAACCGTGGGGATCCTGGGACCACTGTGTCACACCTGGGATCCTTCCTGGCCTCCACCTGAGCACATTTAAACCAGGCACATCCCCCACTCTATCAGACTTCTAAAAGTTACGACTTTGTGCTCTAATGCATATAATACTTTGCAGTAGCCTCTTCAAGCAGAATCCCTCCCTTCCACCATGTCCTCGGCTATATCACACAGGATTCAAACTTTCCAGCTGCTACGTTCCAAACCTTAGCAGCTTTTCTACTTGTGGACTTGCACCATTTGTTTTCTCACATCTCTGATTTCTTAGGTGTTGGGAATGATTTGATAACATAATATTTGTATCCGAGGGACAAGACAAATTTAGGCACCCCCTGTGTCCCCACCATCTTAACGTAGGCACATACAGTTGAAGGACCAGATTTCTGATTCTGATTGGCTGGATAAGTTTTAGGCCCTGTAAAAAGGACTCCAAGTCCCCAAGGCAGCCCTCCCTCACACATGCCCAGCAGATGAGCAGAAGTGCCCCACAAGCTCAGGATGCTCTCCTATCTTGAACCCATGCAACATCATCTGCTCCAGTACCCTGCTGGGCCCACAGATACTGAGGTGCCTGACCTTGATGCCTGCCAGGATCAAGGCTCAACAGCACTCCAATGTTTGCTCAGCATCCCTAACACTAAGAGGCAGTCTCTAGTTGTGGGTTGTAATAAAGTTTCAGGAACAGAGAGGGGCTGGATTTTTGCAACATACTGGTTTCTAACTCACTTTTCCTATTGGTTTCTAATCTAATTGTTTTTTAGGTGTAATCGGACTAGATCTAAATATGGCCACATGAAAATTCGAAATGTTTTAATTACACCTACACCGACCTTTGAAAACAAAATGAAAGCAGTGTCACTGTCCTGTGTAATGGGCTCCATTTGTGACAGTTGTTTTCCTGCATTGAAAAGTCAACCATAATGCTTTCTTTCCTGTTCATTTGTTGAAATAGATTTAAGATACAGTGTCATATTAATTTCAGTGGTAGAGTACAGTGATTCGACAAATCTGTACCTTCCTCAGTGCTCATCATGATAAGCGCGCTCTTCATCCCTTTTTCTCTTCCTCCCATCCCCCACCCACCTGCCCGCTGGGAACCATCTATTTGTTCTCTAGTTAAGTCTGTTCCTTCATTCGTCTCTCTTTTTCCTTTGATTGCTTGTTTTCTTTCTTAATATTCCACATAAGAGTGAAATTACAGGGTATCTGTCTTTCTTAGACTTATTTGGCTTAGGGTTATACTCTCTATCTCTACACATGTCATTGCAAATGGCAAGACTTTATCCTCCTTGATCACTGAATAATATTCCCTTGTGTGTATATACCACATCTTCTTTATCCATTCATCAGTCAATGGACACAGAACTGCTTCCATAATTGGCTGATTGTAGATAATGGTGCTAAAAATTAGCGGTGCATGTAATCCTTTGATTGAGTGTTTTTGTATTTTGGAGGTAAATACCCCCAGTAGTGCGATTGCTGGGTTATATGGTAGTTCTACAATTAACTTTTTGAAGAACCTCCTTTAAGTTTTCCACATTGGCTTCACCAGCTTGCAATCCCACCAACAGTGTAAGAGTGTTCCCCTTTCTCTGCATCCTTGACAACATCTCTTGTTTCCCGAGTGGTTAATTTTACCCATTCTGAGAAGTATGAGTTGGTATCTCATTGTGGTTTTGATTAGCATTTCCCTCATGATAAGTGATGGTGAGCATCCTTTCATGTGTTTGTTGACCATCTGGATATCTTTGGAAATAGTTTTTCAGGCCTTCTCCCTCACTTTTGATGAGATTATTTGATTTTGGGGTGTTGAATTGTATAAATTCTTTATATATTCTAGATACTAACCCTTACAATGATTTAGAGATGGAGAGTGAAATAAATAAATTCTCAAAATGATTTATAAGCTTCTTTTGTTGTTGTTGACTGACATGTTTAGCAACTTATTCTGAGGAAAATTTGGAAAAATTTTAATGGTCATGCAACTGGACATGTCCATTCCTGAATGTGTTCCTTCACTTATGATATAACAGTGAGAACATTCATCAATGCTGACAGGTTCCTTCCAATTTCAAAAAAAAAAAAATAAAAAGGACTCTATCTGTCTTCTTTTGTGCCATTAGCCAAGATTGGTCACATAAACAACATGGAAATAACAGAACCCTGAAGACATCGTTCATCTCTACAAGGGGTTGATTAAAACCTGGCATTTCTTTTCTCTGTAACACCAGGTATCTGGAAGGAGTGGTATATTATCTAGCTGACAATGACTAGAACTGGGTGAGGGCAAGTCAGCAGTAAGTCAGTCCTGAACTGTGTGTCCCTCCACAGTTGGCATCTCAGTGCCATCCATGGAGCGGAACAATAATGCTTCTCAGTTATGGGCTTACTAAAATATTTTCACTCCCACTAAACATTAGAAGCGTGGTCACTCCCTTGTCCACATAGGCACTGATTTTATTGAAGCCTCTCTTGCAGCATCGGAGGGCACACTCAACAGCACACACCATCCCCTCCCAGAATCATTCTGGGCATTTTCCCAGACTAAAAGGACAGAGCACCAGTGCCAACACCTGTCATGCCACAGGTACTCAAAAATATTGTGACATGAAACATACATGATAAATCAATGCATCATCTCTACTTTGATATACACGGACTTCAGATTTGAATCTTTGTCCCTGGGTGTGAAGTTCCTGTGAGCAGAGCCAGCATATCATCATCTGGAGCCTTGTCCTATCCCTTACCACCAAAGCCTAGCACATCCTTGGCCAAAGTAGACACGATTATATAAATGCATATGGAATGATTGAGCATACCTTACATTGCTGGCTTCATAATTCCCTACTGTGAAAGGATACCAAGGATTGACTATCAGTCAAACTTTGTCAGAGAGACCAGGCTCCTTATGCTTCTGTGCTCAGATTTACAGCCTCTCCAGCAGTGGCTCTCAGGTCTCCCTCTTTTTCACAGTAATAACTGTAGGGCTTTCCACCTGCAAATCTTCCTTCACGATCAGAGTGATCTTCCTGCCTGGGTTTTCATCACCCCATGCCTATCTGCTCAGCAGCTGCCTGCTCCCACGGGGAATCAGCCCTGCCACTATCTTCTGACCATTCTCTTAACCAACTGTCAAGGACCATGCCAGGCACCAGAGATTTATTGTCATTGGGGGTGAAAAGCTACAACCACAGGGCAAACCTCTTCTGAATGAAAAGGGAACCCAGGACCTACTTCTGCCCTTAAAATATGTGATTTAAAGACAGAAGGTAAGGTGTGAAAAAAATGTGTAAAACTTGTTTCATGAGAACTGCAGTCAGTGGTCACTGTGGATAATCATATTTGATTGTATATTTGAAGGTTGCTAGGACAAAATTCTTAAATATTCTTTTCACAAGAAAACGTGAAACTGTGGGGAGATGCTAACCAGAATGAAGTGGTGATTATTTCACAATATATACAGATATCAGTCTGTCATACACCCAAAAGGAATATAATGTTACCCATTAATTATACCTCAATTATTAAAAATAAATGAATAAAACAGGAATTGGCAAGATGTAAAGTCAGTGCAAGCAACAATAACTGCTTTTGCTCATGTAATTGTAGGTGAACCAGGAAAAGTGGAAGTCAATGAAAAGAAATCTGGATGTTAAAATCAGGGAAGACTTCACAGAGGAGGAATTCCACCAGATTAAGAACAGAAGCTATCCAGTTTGAGAAGGTAGGACCTGGTGGGAGAGTGTGTACACCTACACGTTTCAACCTGAAACTGCAAATAATCTTCCTTCACTTTAAACGAATCATAATCGTTCCTTGAGAGGGATGAAAGCTCCTTCTCCCTCCTAGGCTCCCAGTCTCTTCTTTCTTCCAGTCAATTTCTGCAAAATCCACTCCTCAATAGAGCCCAGGACCCATCTCACTGTGTGTCCTCTTCTGGTCAATCCACACCCCCGACCACTGACTGCTTCACACGGCTGGCATTTTAGTGTAGACTGTTGTAGTCTCCAACCCCATTTATTATTTCCTTGTCAC
>NW_027399017.1:0-535 GCF_003265705.2 Callorhinus ursinus | reverse complement strand
TTCTTCAAATTTCCTTCATTGTGTCTTCACCAGATAATCTTCCCAACGATAACCTTTCTAAGAAAACTGATTGAGAGCTCATTGACAAGTTAGAGCAATATTGTCAAGCAACATGTTCACATCTCCACCATCAAGGGCTGCATGCATTACAATTCTCCAATGTCCCTCGAATCTGATAGAAACCTCAATAGCAGAGTTTTGTTAATTTTTAATTAAATTCAATTTAATTAACACACACAGCATTTTTAGTTTCAGAAGAATACAGTGATTCATCAGTGGCAAATAACATCTAGTGCTAATCCCATCAAGTGCCCTCCTTAATGTGCATCATGCAATTACTCCATCTCCCCACCAGCCCTCCAGCAACCTTCAATCTGTTCCCTACAGTGAAGAATCTCTTGTGATTTCCCTCCTTCTCTAATTTCCTATTTTATTTTTCCTTCCCTTCCCATATGTACATTTGTTTTGTTTCTTAATTTCCACATATGAGTGAGATCCTATGATATTTTTTCTTCCTCTGACTGACTTATTTCAC
>NW_027399016.1:0-9145 GCF_003265705.2 Callorhinus ursinus | reverse complement strand
TGTTATGCACAAACAATGAATCATGGAACACTACATCAAGAACTAATGATGTAATGTATGGTGATTAACATAACAATAAAAAATAAATAAAAAAGGGATTGATAAGATGTTGGTTGAAAAAGGGAAAAAGAAACGTTCCAAAAAAAAGACAGTTTAAAAAATTAACTTTGAAAGACTAAAGAATTATGGTAAAAAAGCCATGAATTCTATGTGCAGTATTTCCCTAGCGCTGGAGTTCTGTCGTTCTCATTGATCAGTAAACTTGGTCTTTGCTGGCTGTTCTTGCTGATCTTCTGGGGGAGGGGCCTCTTGCCGTGGTTCCCAAATGTCTTTGCCGGAGGCGGAACTGCCTAGCCATTGCCAGTCCAGGCTAAGTAATCTGCTTGTGTTTGCTCTCAGGAGCTTTTGTTCCCTGCAAGCTTTCCATACGGCTTTGGAGGATGAGAGTGAAAATGGCAGCCTCCCAATCTCTGCCCCAGAGGAGCTGAGAATTTGGGGCCCCACACCTCAGTGCGCCTCCAGAGAAAAGCAATCACTCCTGTCTCCCCGGTCTCCGGCTGCACTCTGTTCTCACCCGGCCTGTGACCGAGCATTTCTGTCTCCGGCACACAATCCCGTGTGGAGTCTCCAAACCCAGCAGATCCCTGCAGTGCGCTCCTGCGCCACTCCTCTGGGGGAGGAAGAGGAGTCTCCCTGGCTCTGCCGCTTGTTGGGTCCCTGCTGGAGGAGCAGTGGCCTGACTGTGCCGCTGCTCACGGTTTATGGCAACCCCGAGCTGAGGAGCCTGCTCCTCAACTCCGTCTCTGCAGCCGGCTTCCCTGCTCTGATACCTGGGAGCTCTGCTGCACTCAGGCACCCCCAGTTTTTCTGTGACCCCGAGGGTCCTGAGAAAACACTGTCCCGTGAGGGTTCCCCCATGCTTAGCCACTGGAGCGACGTCCCTCAACGGAGCCGACTTCTAAAAGTTCCGATTTTGTGCTCAGCTGTTCTATCACTTGCCAGAAGTGGTGGCCAGAGGCCCCCTCCCCCGCCATCTATCCTCCCTAATATCACCTCGGATTCATTTCTCCGCATGTCCTACCTTCCAGAAAGTGGTCGTTTTTCTGTTCAAAGAGTTGTTGCTATTCCTTTCTTCAATCTCCTGTTGAGTTCGTAGGTGTTCAGAATGGTTTGATCCCTATCCAGCTGAATTCCTGGGACCAGGAAAAATCCAGGTCTCCTACTCCTCTGCCATATTGCTCTGCCCCCCCCATTTTTGCTTTAAAAATATCTGTGCTACACAAAGCAATCTACACATTCCTTGCAATCCCTATCAAAATACTAACAACATTTTTCACAGAGCTAGAACAAACAATTTTAAAATTTGTATGGAACCAGAAAAGACACCAAATAGCCAAAGGAGTGTTGAAAACAAAACAAAACAAAACAAAACAAAACAAAACAAAACAAAACAAAAACAAACCCAAAGCTGGAGACATCACAATTCTGGACTTCAAGCTATGTTACAAATCTGTAATCACCAAGACAGTATGGTACTGGCACAAGAACAGAACATAGATCAATGGAACAGAATAGAGAACCCAGAAATGGACCCTCAACTCTACTATGGACAACTAAAATCTTCGACAAAGTGGAAAGAATATCCAATGGAAAAAAGACAGTCTTTTCAACAAGTGGTTTTGGGAAAATTGGACAGTCACATGCAGAAGAATGAAACTGGATCACTTTCTTAGACCATATATAAAAATAAATTCAAAATGGTTGAAAGACCTAAATGTGAGACAGGAATCCATCAAAATCCTAGAGAGGAAAACAAATGGAAACCTCTTTGACCTTGGCCACAGCACCTTCTTGCTATACATGTCTCCACAGTCAATTGAAGAGTCTTGAATCATTTTAACTCTCATGACAATGATTCCTCTGGAGCCACTCATGTTATCAGTGCTGATATTTTTTTCCATATTGTTTATAATACCCCCCAAATCAGTCATGATTTGTTTTTGTTAGTCAGCACGATTTATATTTACTCACATGATGGTTGCCTTTAGTAACCTATTCCTTGCCTCTCAGTTTAATTTCCT
The DNA here is from genome assembly GCF_003265705.2 of Callorhinus ursinus. Taxonomy (NCBI): domain Eukaryota; kingdom Metazoa; phylum Chordata; class Mammalia; order Carnivora; family Otariidae; genus Callorhinus; species Callorhinus ursinus. The sequence continues at coordinate 7,064 of NW_027399016.1, read as the reverse complement.
TCTTCCTGAATTACATTCTGAATAAGTTACTACTGCAGAGGTCTGATGGTGGGTAAGCTCTGTCAGTCTAATTTAAAAGTGTCTTTATTTTATACTTAATTATTGACTGATAGTTTAGGTGGGTATAGAATTCCAGGTTGACAGAAATTTCTGCTTAGTATTTGAATTCCCCCCCCTTTTTTTTTTTTTACCTCCTAGCCCTTTCATTGAGAAGTTTGTTGTCAATTGAATTATTAGTTAAGTTTTTTTCTGATACCTTTTATGATTTTTCTATTTGCCATTATATTCTGAGGTTTTACTATGATGTGATTAGGTTTGGATTTATTTATATTTTTATTTATCATGCTTTAGATTTGTGATTATTCAATATGAAATGCACTCTTTTATTGATTTTGGATGATTATTGGGTCCAAATATTGAATTTTATCCACTGTCTCTATACTCTTCTTCCAAAATTCACATAAGATATATATTGAACATTTTTGTTCTAGTCTTCATGTGTCTTAAGGGTCTTTTCATATTTAAATTTTTTTCCATACTGCGTTCCAGTTAATTTCCTTTGATATTTCTCTCCTGCTTAACAATTCTCTCTGCATCATATGTACTTTTCTGTTTAACTGGAATTTTAGATTTTTAATTTTAGTGACATTATATTTCATGTTGGTAATTCTCTATGAACACTCTTTTAAATCTATTTTTAAAAGTTTATTATTCTTTATGGATGCAGTTCTTCCTTATGTTTTGTGGTTTATGACATTTTTTTCATACTGTTTTTCCTTTATTTTACAAGTTTAGGTTCCTACTCCTTCTGTTTATTGTAAATACTTCTTGCTCATGAAAGTTTATTTTTTAATTTTTTGTATTATAAACTCATCTTTAGCAGTGCTTATTCTTCTGTCCCTTTCCCTTCACTCCTAATCCATTCCCAGTGCAAATCCCATGTCCTAGGTGTTTTGGATTCCAGACCCCCAAGGGTGTCCTAATCCCTGGAACCTATGAATATGTTACCTCACATGGTAAAGGAGATTGTGCAGATGTGGTTAAGAGTCTTGAGATGCGAGATTATGCTGGATAGTCCTGGTGTACCCAGTGGAATCACCAGGGTCTTTATAAGAGGGAATCTTTATATGAAGGTCCTTTGAGAGACAGAGAATGAGACATAACCACAAAACTGGATACCAGAGTGATGTGCTTTGAAGATGGAAAGAGGATGAGCCAAGGAATGCAGGCAATTTCTAGAAACTAGAAAAGGCAAGGAAATGGATTCTTCCCTTGAGCCTCCAGGGGAGACGCAGCCTTGCTGACTCCTTTATTTAAATCTGGTGAGTCTTCCGACCTCCAGAACTGTAAGATAATGAGTTGGTGTTGTTTTAAGACATTAAGTTTGTGATAATTTGTGCAGCAACAATAGACTGTACTACATTTACTATGTGTGGTTACTAATCAAACAAATCAATAATTCAAAATATATATTTATCTGCACTTAATGTACATACCCATTTGCCTACCAATTAGCCTTCAAGAAATATTTTCTAAGGGAAAAATTGCAAATGACAGTTTGATTGTAATGTATCTCAATGTGGATCTTTTTGGATTTAATATGACTGTAGTTCTTTGAGCTTCTTGAATTTATATGTCCATTTATTTCCTCAGATTAGACGTTTTTGTCCATTATTTCTTCATATAAACTCTCTGCCTCTTTCTCTTCTGCTGCTGCTGTTGGGACTCCCACAATGTATATATCAATCTCCTTGTTGGTGACCCATACATCCCTTAGGCTCTCTTCACTTTTCTTCATTCTTTTTTCTTCATGCTCCTCTGACTTGATTTCAGTAACCTGCCTTCAAACTCACAAGTTTGCAATTGAACCCCTTTAGTAAATTTTTCAGTTCCGTTATTGTATTTTTTAGCTCCAGAATTTATTTTTTTTAATTTTATTCTCTTTGTTGATATTCTCATTTTGTGCATGCATTGTTTTCCTGATTTCATTCAGTTGTCATTCTGTGCTCTCTTTTTAGCTCATTGAGCATCTTTATGACATTTATTTTAAACTCTGTCAGGCAGCTCATAGATCTCTATTTCTTTAGGGTTGGTTGGTTTCTAGAGTTTTATTTTATTCATTTGGTTGGTCCATGTTTCCCTGTTTCTTTGTATGACTTGCATTTTTATTATTGTCATTGAGACTTGGTTATTTTAAAAAACAACCACCCCTCCCAGTTTTACTGACTGGCTTTGTGCAGTGGGGGACATTCACTGATTAGCCTAGCTAGAGGTTCTAGGATCCCTCAAACCTTTTCCAGGGATGTGTCTTCTTGGGGTTTGTGTGTGTGTGCTTTCAGTCATCTCAAATTCTCTAAGCATTCTGTCCCTGCTTCTCAGAAGCCTGTAATCTCTGGAACCCTCTGCCATCTGCTCTGGAACTGTGGCTCTAATGTGTCATGTGATTGTGTATGCTTGCAGTGGCTTTTTTTTTTTTTTGCAGTGGCTTCTAAACAAAGCCACCAGTCCAGTCAGTGCTGTGTGTCAGGCAAGACAAATGCCAGCGCCTCAGACATCAGATTGTTCTTTGTTAATTATCAGTTAACATTGTTAGAAACTTTTCCTTTGCTATGCAGATATTTTATTCTATTTTTACTGTTTATTTTTCTTTTACGCCAAATTTATCACTCATTTCTTTAGTGGCCAGCTGAATTTTGTGTCATGCTTAGAAAGAACTCTCCTATTCCAATATTACTTAAAAATTCCTATTTACTTTTAGTTATTTTCCCTATGTCTGCTTATGCCTTTACTCTGTATGGACTTTATTTTTGGACTAAGAGGTGAGGTAAGCATTCATTTTTAATTTTCCTAGATCCTACATAATTGTTTTAACATCATTTATGGAACAGTATTTTTTCTTACAAATTTAAAATGCTATCTTTTTCATTAGGTATTTCTCATGCATGTTTGATTCTCTTTCTGGTGTCTCTTTTCTTTCTTCTACATATATCTGTTGGATTTTCATGTGTTTATGTCAAGTTGTTTGGATTATCATAGCCTTGTAATAACTTTTGATATCTGGCCCCCTTCCTTTTTAGCATTTTCATGGCTATTGTTTTCTGTATAAATGTTACAATCAGCAAAGCTGCTTAAAATACCTTTTTGGTTATTTATGCAGATCAAATGTCTAGGTTAATTTAGGAAGAATTGATTTGATTATAAATTAAAACTTCCTATTAAAATAAGAATTATCTATTCTTTTATTTGCGACTCTTTTTATGTCTCTCAGTATATTCAAGTTTTCTTCACATAGATTTTTAAAGACTTTTATTAAAAATTTTACTGAAATACAAATTCATGGAGAAAATTGAACATAAGTCAGCTTGCTGAATTTCCACAAATGCAACACACATGTAACCAGCACTCAGATTTAGAAATAGAAACTCTCTTCGTGTCCCCTTTCCAGCTACTTCCCTACTAAAGGAACCCCTATCCTGACCTTTAATGAAATAGATTAGCCTTTTTGTTGTTGTTTTGTTTTTGTTTTTGCATGTGTGTTTCATATAGAAGGAGTCATATAATATATACCCTTTTGTCTGGCTTCTTCTTTTTTTTAAAAAGATTTTATTTATGAGAGAGAGAGTGAGCATGAGTGGTGGGGGAGAGGGAGAGGGAGAAATAGACTCCCCGCTGAGCAGGGAGCCTGACGCGGGTCTCGGATCCCAGGACCCTGGGATCATGACCTGAGCTGAAGGCAGATGCTTAAACATCTGAGCCACCCAGGTGTCCTTGTCTGGCTTCTTTTACTCAACATTATGTCTGTAAGATTCTCATTGCCACACAGTATCCCACTGAGTGACTATGCCGCAAATAAATGTTCCTCCCTGCTGTTAGTGGACAGTTTCAGTTTTTAGTACTAGAAGTGCTGCTTTTTTGTATAGACTTTCAAAAATATTTTTTACAAGGCTCATATTTAACGGGTGGGTTTTCTCTTATTATATTTCTGTTTGTTATGTGTGAATAGAGAGATATTAATTTTACATGTTAATTATATACCTGGCCCTCTATCTGAATGTATTTATATTTTGAGTATTTTTCATTTGACTTGTTTTGTTTTTTCCAGTTATACAATGGAACCATCTGTAAATAATGATAATTTTGCTTCCTCTTTTCAATTGTTATATTTTGTGTTTCATTCTCTTTAATAATTATATTGAATAATGCCACCAAAGCAAGTAAAATAATACTGACAATAGTGAAATCAGAGTAAATATTGCCAAATTACCTTCAGAAAAAATAATTGCACCTGTTTTTACTCCCATCAACAATGCACAGATGTTTTTAAATTTCCCATTGGAATATCTATTAAAGAAGCATCATGGAGACAGAGGGTGCTTGAGTTAGAAATGTGTTTATTTAGAGCTCTCACAAGGTCCAATCTGGACCTTAGTAGGTGAAAGAAGCACAGGTAAATTAGAAGGAAGTGCCAGAGTTGGGCCTGATGATGTGTGGGGGAGTGGGAAGAGTGGTGAGTACCTCACGGGTCTGGACTCCAGTCATTGGCCTTGTGGTATTCCCAGGCTCAGCCAAGTCCCTTGTGTGGGGTGGGGGTGATGACTCTGGGGATCAGGGTCCTGAGGGGACTGTAATTGTTGAGGGGGGAGGAAATTGCTCTTCTCCAAGGCAAATGAGGCAGGGGAATCTAGAGTAGGACAAAAGGTATGAATAGATGCACTTCTCCTTCATAATCTGGGGAGCAACCCCACTGGGATTGGAGATTTGGGCTGCCAATTCTGGAAAAGATGGATTTAGATCTGCAATTAGTGGTTTGGTGTGGAGCACTGGTCGTTTCCTACAGATCCTGGATCTGTGGGGGCCACCTGAATTCCACGGACATGGCCTCAGATCTTGCACTGGCAGCAGATGGGGACACAGCAGCTGGACTGGGAGCAGCAGGGTTTGCCGCAGCTGGACTGGGAGCAGCAGGGGACACAGCAGTTGGACTGGGAGCAGCAGGGGACACAGCAGTTGGACTGGGAGCAACCACAGGAGCCACAGGAGCCACAGCCCCCCTTGGAGCCCCCACAGGAGCCATAACCCCCCTTGGAGCTCCCACAGGAGCCACAGCTGGAGCAGGTGCAGGCTGGCACACAGCAGCACATGGGTTTGCAGCAGCCAGAGCCGCAGCCCCCACAGCCGGAGCCATAGCCCCCACAGCTGGAGCCACAGCCTCCAGAACAGCCACAGCAGCCCATGGTTCTGGTGGGTTGAGGGTGGAGCAGGTCAGAGGAGCAGGTGCAGAGGACAGGTGTTCAGGTGTGGAGCCTCCTGGACTGGGAGCCCTTTATATACCTGCCTAGGGTCAGGTAAGATGCTGGGCACATGGTCATTTCCTGGTTTCTGCTTGTGCCATTTCTCTGGAGTGATGTCTTTTTTGTGCTTCGAGAATCCATGGCCCTCTGTTGGCTTTCATCCAACAGATGCCTTTCTAAGTTTCTAAATTTGTCTTCTTCCCCATCTTGTTTATTACCTGTAAAAAGGAACAGTTCCAGGATTTATTATGTTTCTAATTATCTTTTAACCATATGTAATTGATGGATCCAGGGGTCTCTCCCACCTTCGCTGTAGTTTTTGGTACCAAAACTGTCCCCATATTTAATTTTAATATTTCATTTTTAAAAATGAGATCTTTGCAAGGGCACCTGGTGGGCTCAGTTGGTAGAGCATGTGACTCTTGATCCCGGGATCATGAGTTTGAGCCCCATGTTGGGTGTAGACATTATTGAAAAAAATAAATAAAAATGAGGTCTTTGCAAAGGCAACAGAAGCAAAAATAAACAAGTGGGACTACATCAAACTGAAAAGTTCCTGCACAGCCAAGGAAACCATCAACAAAATGAAAAGGAAACCTACTACATGGGAGAAAATATTTGCAAATTGTTTATGTGATAAGGGATTAATATCCAAAAAATATAAAGAACTTATACAACTCAAACAAAAACAATCTGATTAAGAAATGGGCATTTTTCCAAAAAAGACCTACAGATGGTCAACAGACACATGAAAAGATACTCAACATCACTGACCATCAGGGAAATACAAATCACAATGAGGTATCACCTCACACCTGTCAGAATACCTAGAATCAAAAAGACAAGAGACAACAGATGTTGGCGAGGATGTGGAGAAAGGGAACCCTTGTGTACTGTTGGTGGGAATGCAAACTGGTACAGCCACTCTGGAAAACAGTATGGAGGTTCCTCAAAAAATTAAAAATAGAACTACACTATGATCCAGTAATTCCACTTCTGGGTCTTTATGCAAATAAAATGAAAACACTAAATTTAAAAGGTACCTGCACCCCTATGTTTATTGTAGCACTATTGACAACAGCCAAGATATGGAAGAAACCTGTGTCCACTGAAGATGAATAGATAAAGAAGATGTGGTGTATATCGACAATGGAATATTACTCAGCCATAAAAAGAAGGAAATCTTGCCATTTTCAGAAACAGGGATGGACGTTGTGATTGTCATGCTCAGTGAAACAAGGCAGTGGAAGACAAACACCATGTGATCTCACTTACATGTGGGATCTAAACACAACAACAACACCCCAAAACCAAGTCCATTGACACAGAGAACAGACTGGTCATTGCCAAGGCAGGGCTTGGGGGTGGGCAAAATGGGTGAAGGGGCCAAAGTTACCAACTTCCAGTTATGAAATATATAAGTCCTGTAGATGTGGCAGATAGCATGGTGGCCACAGTCAACAATCCTGTGTAGCATGTTTGGTTTTTTTGGTTTGTTTTAGAGAGAGAGGGAGAGAGAGAGAGAGAGAGAGTAGGGGGAGGGGCAGAGGGAGAGAGAGAATCTCCAGGAGACTGCTTGCTGAGCATGGAGCCCGACATGGGTTTTTTTTTTTTTTTCTTTTTTAATTTTTTATTGTTATGTTAATCACCATATATTACATCATTAGTTTTTGATGCAGTGTTCCATGATTCATTGTTTGTTCATAACACCCAGTGCACCATGCAAAACGTGCCCTCCTCAATACCCATCACCAGGCTAACCCATCCCCCCAC
>NW_027399015.1:0-9148 GCF_003265705.2 Callorhinus ursinus | reverse complement strand
TGCTCACCTGGCCTGTGATCGAGCGTTTCTATCTCTGGCACCCGACCTCGTGTGGAGTCTCCAAACCCAACAGATTCCTGCGGTGCACACCCGCGCCACTCCTCCCCGGGGGAGGGAGGGGAGTCTCCCTGGCTCTGCGGCTTGTTGGGTCCCTGCTGGAGGAGCAGTGGCCCAACTGGGCCGCGGATCACAGTTTATGGCCACCCCGAGCTGAGAGCCCGCACCTCGGCTCCGTCTCTGCAGCCGGCTTCCCCGCTCCGATACCTGGGAGCTCTGCCGCACTTAGGCACCCCCAGTCTTTCTGTGACCCCGAGGGTCCTGAGACCACACTGTCCCGGGAGGATTCCACCCCCCGCTTAGCCACTGGAGCGACGTCCCTAAGCGGAGCCAACTTCTAAAAGTTCCGATTTTGTGCTCCGCGGCTCTATCACTTGCCAGAAGCGGCCAACGGAGTCCCCCTCCCCCGCCATCTATCCTCCCGAATATCGCCTCGGATTCACTTCTCCGCACGTCCTACCTTCCAGTAAGCGGTCGCTTCTCTGTTCAGAGAGTTGTTGCTACTCTCCTCTTCGATCTCCTGTTGAGTTCGTAGGTGTTCAGAATGGTTTGATCCCTATTCAGCTGAATTCCTGAGACCAGACGAAATCTAGGTCTCCTACTCTTCCGCCATCTTGCCCCGCCTCCACTCTTTTCTACAAAAGAAGAGCAGACCTGAGATAACCCTTCCCAGACTTTTTGGTTTGAAATGAGATGAAGGCAGCAAGAGGGTTGAAACAGACTACGAAGACCCCCAGCAAAAAGCCAGATCCCTGTTTAGATGTTGTCCTTCTTGAGCCCCAGCTGTGGTGTGTTGGCTCACCTCTCTCTGCAAACCTAGGGAGTATAAGAATCAAGCCGAAGTTTCCATGCGTGCAAGTCATCCCGTGGCTTTCCTTTTTTCAATGCATGCTTTGGAATGAAAACAAAGAAAATATTCTGGGGTTCTGATTATTTACTTATTTGTTCATTTATTTATTCATGTATTTATGCATTCACTTATGTGTTAAGGAACCAAATATAAATGAAGTTGCATTGCAGCAATGATGCCCATTCCCTCAAAGATCAAGAGGGTGATAAGGATGTGTATAGGGGTAGAGAAGTCCATTGTTTTCCTTCGATAGTTCTAACCAATTTGTTAGCTTGATGGACAGGTACAGGGTGCTAACTCCCCGTTCTATTTTCCAATAGAAAAAGAGAAGCCTGGGCAAGCTGACAAATGAACAAGGAGAGTTCTTGTGGATAGCTAAGCACTAGGAGAATATGTGAAACTAATCTCATGCCTGAAAACCAGGAGGGCCAGGTTCAGCATATGTGTCATCCCCTAAGTTAACTTGTACAAGAAATTTTTTGAGGCAAATTCCTGACATGGGAAATGTTGTTGTTGTTTTTCTACTGTATTTTTTTTCCCCAAAGAATGTTCAGATTTCTGAGGCCAAAGTGTGAACCTTTGTTCAAGTCTGACAGATCTAGATTAGAATCCCAGCTTTCAAATGTCTTACCTGCAAGTCCTCAAGCAAGTTTCTTTCCTCTCTGAAATCCACTCTCCTTAACTGAAAAAATTGGGACGAAGAAACAACCTTTGATGTAAGTGCTAAGGACTAAATGTGGCTATGTTTATAAAGTACTTGGCAAGACACCAGTAACAGAGGGTAAAAACGACTACTCTTGTTGCTGTTTAAAAAGGGATGTAGATCCAACAGGCTGACTACAAGAATGGTAGCAAGAGAGATGAACACAAAAACAAAGATATTCAAAGATACTAAACTAAAGTGGAAGTCCAGCCTCCACCTACTGGGGGAGCTTCTCTTCAATGCTCTGCTCCTACAGGCTCTAGGCACCTATTTCTAGATTGAGAGTGTTTATCCATTCAGTCACTGATTGAATTTTTCAGCAGCTCGAGGAGTGAGAGTGTTCTCTGAGGTTATAAAGACAGAATGGTAGAATGAGAAGTGTTTTAGAATCAATCATAAATGGAGATAAAGGTAGGATCTTAACTAGCAGAGTGGCCACCACAAGCCCTATAACCATTTCTGGTCTGTTCCTTTTGTCAAGTGTAAAATGGCAACTTTTAAAGATAAAAAAAATGAGATAAAATATGAAAATTTTACATACAGCTGTTCATACATAATGGGTAGTTAATATTTTTAGTTCGTTCCCTTCTTTCCTTCCTTCTGTTGAGGCAAAATCAGCCTTCTTGTGTCTCAGCCATTTATCCTCCATCCAGCTCTGTAATCGATACAGATTAAGTTGAGTTGCTCTTTCGTGATCAGACAGCTATTCTCTTCTCTTTTATTTTCTCTTGTTAATGGTAAATAACTTCTGAGTTCTATTCCATTTCTATGGGACATGATTGTGATGGTGCTAAGGGAAAGAGATGCAATGTTTGTGTATGATTAAGGAATATAAATTGACTTTATGTAATATTCAAATACCAAGGTTGGAGAGGCAAAGGACCTTCCACAGAGTGCACTTTTAGCAACACATCTTTGTGACCTGCATTCCCCAACCAGCAGATATCACATTAAGATGGAAGAGAATAAATTTCTCATTCTTACAATAAGTCTTTCTTCTGTAACTAAAGCTCTTTGGAACATAGGCTGTAAGAGACAACACACTGTATTATTATTATCCGCCTCACAAACAGTGCAGGCTAATTTCAGTGACACATTTTGTCTGTTTTCATCCTTCATTTGTATACTTGGCCTTGCAAATAGAGTAGTTTGAATAAACATTATAGCCATATTTATGGGTATTCTTGCTAAGTGCTTCTCTTGGAGATGCATTATCAGGCATTCAACATAAACCACAGAGATAGAGTCATTCATCCTTGTTAGGCAGGCAAATAGAGGGAAGTTGTTTTTACCAACCATCCTGGGCCTGCAAGAGTCTTTATCTAAATCTAAGGCAACACAGAGAGAAGAATCCGCAACTGATTAAGTAGGAAGTTAAGGGAGAAAAAAAGAAAAAGATTGAACAAACCTGCACGCTGGCTCTTAATAGCAAGATTAAGAAGAAAGGCTGGAGTTGCCAAGAAGCTAATATTTATTGGGGGCCTACAATATGCCACAATCTGTGATTAGGTAATTTCCATGTATTATATCTTGTAATGGAGAGATCCGTAATGTGATATTTAATTGAGGAAGAGGTATTATTGCCTTTGTTGTATAGCTAAGTAAGTGGAGGTTCAGAGGTGAGGGAATTTGTCTGAGGACAGGGAATTCATGGCAGAGTTGGGACTTAGTGCAGGTTTGCATACAGCGAAGCCCGTCTAGCACACTAGCCACCTCTGCAGTGCCAGGAGGGCAGACAGAGCAATACTGGGTATAAGGGAAGATGTTCTCTGTATCTTATGAAGACATGATCAAAAGACTATCAAAAGTCAAGAGAGACCTAGACTGGGGGGCTTTGAGAAAACTTTATCCAAAAAAAGAGTTAAATTGAAAGAGGGAGAAAAACCCTACTATCTCTCTGGGAGTTGATGAGAAGAAGTAGAAACTGCGTAGGTGTGTCCCTGGAAGCATGACAAGGACAGAGAATGGGAGTAGAAAGAACATGTTAGGAGAGAGTAGAGAAAAGTAAGGCAGGATGGAGGACGAGAGTGGGAAGGGAAGACAGTACTGGGGATGGGGGGGAAGAAGTCTCTTTTTTTTTTTTTAATTTTTTATTGTTATGTTAATCACCATATATTACATCATTAGTTTTTGATGCAGTGTTCCATGATTCATTGTTTGTTCATAACACCCAGTGCACCATGCAGAACGTGCCCTCCTCAATACCCATCACCAGGCTAACCCATCCCCCCACCCCCCTACCCTCTAGAACCCTCAGTTTGTTTTTCAGAGTCCATCATCTCTCATGGTTCGTCTCCCCCTCTGACATACTCCCCTTTTCTTCCTCTCCTGTTATCTTCTTCTTTTCCTTTTTTCTTAAAATATGTTGCGTTATTTGTTTCAGAAGTACAGATCTGTGATTCAACAGTCTTGCACAATTCACAGCGCTCACCGTAGCACATACCCTCCCCAATGTCTATCACCCAGCCATCCCATCCCTCCCACCCCCAACCACTCCAGTAACACTCAGTTTGTTTCCTGAGATTAAGAATTCCTCATATCAGTGAGGTCATGTGATACATGTCTTTCTCTGATTGACTTATTTCACTCAGCATAACACCCTCCAGTTCCATCCACGTCGTTGCAAATGGCAAGATCTCATTCCTTTTGATGGCTGCATAATATTCCATTGTGTATATATACCACATCTTCTTTATCCATTCATCTGTCGATGGGCATCTTGGCTCTTTCCACAGTTTGGCTATTGTGGACATTGCTGCTATAAACATTGGGGTACATGTACCCCTTCGGGTCCCTACATTTGTATCTTTGTGGTAAATACCCAGTAGTGCAATTGCTGGATCGAACGGTAGCTCTAATTTCAACTGTTTGAGGAACCTCCATACTGTTTTCCAGAGGGGTTGCACCAGCTTGCATTCCCACCAACAGTGTAGGAGGGTTCCCCTTTCTCCACATCCCCGCCAACATCTGTCGTTCCCTGACTTGTTAATTTTAGCCATTCTGACGGGTGTGAGGTGGTATCTCATTGAGGTTTTGATTTGGATTTCCCTGATGCCGAGTGATGTTGAGCACTTTTTCATGTGCCTGTTGGCCATTTGGATGTCTTCTTTGGAGAAATGTGTGTTCATGTCTTCTGCCCATTTATTGATTGGATTATTTGTTCTTTGGGTGTTGAGTTTGATAAGTTCTTTATAGATTTTGGATACTAGCCCTTTATCTGATATGTCGTTTGCAAATATTTTCTCCCATTCTGTCGGTTGTCTTTTGGTTTTGTGGACTGTTTCTTTTGCTGTGCAAAAGCTTTTTATCTTGATGAAATCCCAATAGTTCATTTTTGCCCGGGCTTCCTGTGCCTTTGGCGATGTTTCTAGGAAGAAGTTGCTGCGGCTAAGGTCGAAAAGGTTGCTACCTGTGTTCTCCTTTAGGATTTGGATGGACTCCTGTCTCACGTTTAGGTCTTTCAACCATTTGGAGTCTATTTTAGTGTGTGGTGTCAGGAAATGGTCCAGTTTCATTCTTCTGCATGTGGCTGTCCAATTTTCCCAACACCATTTGTTGAAGAGACTGTCTTTTTGCCATTGGACATTCTTTCCTGCATTGTCAAAAATAAGTTGACCATAGAGTTGAGGGTCCATTTCTGGGCTCTCGATTCTGTTCCATTGATCTATGCGTCTGTATTTGTGCCAGTACCATACTGTCTTTTTTTTATTGTTATGTTAATCACCATATATTACATCATTAGTTTTTGGTGCAGTGTTCCATGATTCATTGTTTGTTCATAACACCCAGTGCTCCATGCAGAACGTGCCCTCCTCAATACCCATCACCAGGATAACCCATCCCCCTCCCCCCTCCCCTCTAGAACCCTCAGTTTGTTTTTCAGAGTCCATCATCTCTCATGGTTCGTCTCCCCCTCTGACATACTGCCCTTTTCTTCCTCTCCTGTTATCTTCTTCTTTTTCTTTTTTTCTTAAAATATGTTGCGTTATTTGTTTCAGAAGTACAGATCTGTGACTCAACAGTCTTGCACAATTCACAGCGCTCACCTTCTTTTTTAATTTTTTTATTGTTATGTTAATCACCATATATGACATCATTAGTTTTTGATGTAGTGTTCCATGATTCATTGTTGGTGCATAACACCCAGTGCTCCATACAGAATGTGCCCCCTTTAATACCCATCACGAAGCTAACCCATCCCCCTACCCTCCTCCCCTCTAGAACCCTCAGTTTGTTTTTCAGAGTCCATCGTCTATCATGGTTCCTCTCCCCCTCTGACTTACTCCCCTTCATTCTTCCCCTACTGCTATCTTCTTCTTATTCTTTTTTCTTGACATAAGTTGCATTATTTGTTTCAGAAGTACAGATCTGTGATTCAACAGTCTTGCACAATTCACAGCGCTCACCATAGTATATACCCTATCCAATGTCTATCACCCGGCCACCCCACCACGCCAGCAACCCTCAGTTTGTTTCCTGAGATTAAGAATTCCTCATATCAGTGAGGTCATATGATACATGTCTTTCTCTGATTGACTTATTTCACTCAGCATAACACCCTCCAGTTCCATCCACCTCGTTGCAAATGGCAAGATCTCATTCCTTTTGATGGCTGCATAATGTTCCATTGTGTATATATACCACCTCTTCTTTATCCATTCATCTGTCGATGGACATCTTGGCTCTTTCCACAATTTTGCTATTGTGGACATTGCTGCTATAAACATTGGAGTGCACGTACCCCTTCGGATCCCTACATTTGTATCTTTGTTGTAAATACCCAGGAGTGCAAATGCTGGATCCTATGGTAGTGGTAGCTCTATTTTCAACGGTTTGAGGAACCTTCATACAGTTTTCCTGAGGGGTTGCACAAACTTGCATTCCCACCAACAGTGTAGGAGGGTTCGCCTTTCTCCACATCCCTGCCAACATCTGTCATTTCCTGACTTGTTAATTTTAGCCATTCTGACTGGTGTGAGGTGGTATCTCATAGAGGTTTTGATTTGGATTTCCCTGATGCAGAGCGATGTTGAACACTTTTTCATGTGTCTGTTGGCCATTTGGATGTCTTCTTTGGAAAAATGTCTGTTCATGTCTTCTGCCCATTCCTTGATTGGATTATTTGTTCTTTGGGTGTTGAGTTTGATAAGTTCTTTATAGATTTTGGATACTAGCCCTTTATCTGATATGTCATTTGCAAATATCTTCTCTCATTATGTCGGTTGTCTTTTGGTTTTGTGGACTGTTTCTTTTGCTGTGCAAAAGGTTTTTATCTTGATGAAATCCCAATAGTTCATTTTTGCCCTGGCTTCCGTTGCCTTTGGCGATGTTTCTAGGAAGAAGTTGCTGTGGCTGAGGTCAAAGAGGTTGCTGCCTGTGTTCTCCTTTAGGATTTGGATGGACTCCTGTCTCACGTTTAGGTCTTTCAACCATTTGGAGTCTGTTATTGTGTGTGGTGTAAGGAAATGGTCCAGTTTCATTCTTCTGCATGTGGCTGTCCAATTTTCCCAACACCATTTGTTGAAGAGACTGTCTTTTTTCCATTGGACATTCTTTCCTGCTTTGTCAAAGATGAGTTGACCATAGAGTTGAGGGTCCATTTCTGGGCTCTCGATTCTGTTCCATTGATCTATGTGTCGGTTTTTGTGCCAGTACCATACTGTCTTGATGATGACAGCTTTGTAATAGAGCTGGAAGTCCGGAATTGTGATGCCGCCAGCTTTGCTTTTCTTTTTCAACATTCCTCTGGCTATTCGGTGTCTCTTCTGGTTCCATACAAATTTTAGGATTATTTGTTCCATTTCTTTGAAAAAAGTGGATGGTATTTTGATGGGGATTGCATTGAATGTGTAGATTGCTCTAGGTAGCATTGACATCTTCACAATGTTGGTTCTCCCAATCCAAGAGCATGGGACGTTTTTCCATTTCTTTGTGTCTTCTTCAATTTCTTTCATGAGGATTTTATAGTTTTCGGAGTATAGATCCTTTGCCTCTTTGGTTAAGTTTATTCCTAGGTATCTTATGGCTTTGGGTGCAATTATAATGGGATTGACTCCTTGATTTGTCTGTCTTCTGTCTTGTTGGTGTATAGGAATGCCACTGATTTCTGTGCATTGATTTGATATCCTGCTACTTTACTGAATTCCTGTATGAGTTCTAGAAGTTTTGGGGTGGAGTCTTTTGGGTTTTCCATATACAATATCATATCATCTGCAAAGAGTGAGAGTTTGACTTCCTCTTTGCCGATCTGGATGCCTTTGATTTCTTTTTGTCGTCTCATTGCTGTGGCTAGGACTTCTACTACTCTATAGTGGTGAGAGTGGACATCCCTGCCGCATTCGAAATGATATTCGCTGTAGGTTTTTCATAGATGGCTTTTATGATATTGAGGTATGTACCCTCTATCCCTATACTCTGAAGAGTTTTGATCAAGAAAGAATGCTGTACTATGTCAAATGCTTTTTCTTCATCTATTGAGAGGATCATAGGATTCTTGTTCTTTCATTTGTTAATGTATTGTGTCATGTTGATTGATTTCCGGATGTTGAACCAGCCTTGCATCCCAGGGATAAATCCCACTTGGTCATGGTGCATACTCCTTTTAATGTACTGTTGGATCCTATTGGCAGGTATTTTGGTGAGAATTTTTGCATCCATGTTCATCAAGGACATTGGTCTGTAATTCTCCTTTTTGATGGGGTCTTTGTCTGGTTTTGGGATCAAGGTAATGCTGGCCTCATAAAATGAGTTTGGAAGTTTCCCTTCCATTTCTATTTTTTGGAACAGTTTCAGGAAAATAGGTATTAATTCTTCTTTAAATGTCTGATAGAATTCCCCTGGGAAGCCATCTGGCCCAGGGCTTTTGTTTGTTGGGAGATTTTCATGACTGCTTCAATTTCCTTAGTGGTTATAGGTCAGTTCAGGTTTTCTATTTCTTCCTGGTTCAATTTTGGTAGTTGATACATCTGTAGGAATGCACCCATTTCTTCCAGGTTATCTAATTTGCTGGCATAGAGTTGCTCATAATATGTTCTTAGAATTGTTTGTATTTCTTTGGTGTTGGTTGTGATCTCTCCTCTTTTATTCATGATTTTGTTGATTTGGGTCCTTTCTCTTTTCTTTTTGATCAGTCTGGCCAGGGGTTTATCAATCTTGTTAATTCTTTCAAAGAACCAGCTCCTAGTTTCGTTGATCTGTTCTGCGGTTCTTTTGGTTTCTAGTTCATTGATTTCTGCTCTGATCTTTATGATTTCTCTTCTCCTGCTGGGTTTAGGCTTTATTTGCTGTTCTTTCTTCAGCTCCTTTAGGTGTAGGGTTAGGTTGTGTATTTGAAACCTTTCTTATTTCTTGAGAAGGGCTTGTATTGCTATCTACTTTCCTTTCAGGACTGCCTTTGCTGTATCCCAAAGATTTTGAACTGTTGTGTTTTCATTTTCATTGGTTTCCATGAATTTTTTTAATTCTTCTTTAATTTTCTCGTTGACGCATTCATTCTTTAGTAGGATGCTCTTTAGCCTCCATGTATTTGAGTTCTTTCC
>NW_027399014.1:0-9157 GCF_003265705.2 Callorhinus ursinus | reverse complement strand
GCAAATGATTCTATTTGTAATTTCTAACCCTCCCACTGCCTCCCCCCAAAAAAACTGTACATGAGTTTACAAACATATTAACATATAAATAATGAGAAGCGTCCTGGTGGGAGCCTCCCCAGCTGTCTCTGCTTGGAGCGGAACACCGCGGGGAGCACTTTGCCCACACAAAGTACCCACGATGAGGGGCCTCCGTGGCGGTGGCCATGGGTGCATGTCACTGGCTTCTTCACACCTTCAGGTCAACCACCAGTCGTGTCTGCTGCGCCCAAGGAAGCTCGGGCAGCCCGGTCATCGCTCTGGCTCGAGCTCGTGCTGGAAGGGGCGCTTCTTCTCCCGACAGTGCTTCTTGTGAGCCGGCCAGTCCTTCTGCTGGCACTGCGAGCCGCAGTACCGGGCCACCTGGCAGCGCCCGCAGATGTTGAACTCGCGGAGCTGAAAGCACACACAGAACCACCGTGGCTTCACCGTCGCACCAGGGGACCGGCTGTGGGGCAGACGCCACATCCCAACCAGAAAGGACCCGGCACCCCCATGCGCTGAAGCCGCCACAGCTGGAGAGGGGCTAGGATGGCGGGGTGTGGGCCAGCGCTCGCGGCCGCACTGGTACCTGCTTCTCGATCATCGTGCAGGGAGGGTAATGGCACTCATAGTAGGTGCAGGAGTTCTCCTCCTCTTCTACCACGTCTCCGTTGGCGTTGTAGTACCGGGTCACGTTCAGGACAGGGAACTGCTCCTCTATGGGGTCCGTGGGAAGCTGCTGGATCGCCAGCCAGTATAAGCTTTGCTCCCTCGAAAGGAAAAGCAGACGATTCGGTACACTCCAGCCAGACACGGTCAAAGCAGGGACACGACAATGACACGACTTCAGGACAAACTGTTACCCTTGCTTGGTTTTTACAACTTGGCTTTTCTTTGCACCCGCTCCCCCGAACTATGTAGTGGGGCTTATCTCTGTGTGACATCAGGTATCTACCCACTAAAAGGTACAGAGCAGGGCTATGTCTACCTCACTCCTCAATCCCACCAAATCTGGGACTGACAGGCACACGGCAGGCAGAGAGAACATGTGGTCTCAGGACAGGGACCCGGCCAAGTCTGGCCACCCGAGCAAGGCCTCGCAGCCCTTTTTCCTGCTCATGGCCCCAGAGGCACCAGCTTCTGCCCCAGCCACCTCCCCTTCGATGCTGTGAGCTGCTCTATGTCCTTAGTGGACCAGAAGCTTGCAACTCAAGAATCCTACCCGACGCTAGAACTGAGGTGCCCCAACAGGCCCCACGGGAGCACAGGTTGGGTGGGGCAAGTGCAGGCAGTCAGCAGCCCGCCCTGATGCTGGGTTCCAAAGGAACAGATTAACACCCCCTTCACCCCACCACCCCCATGGGGGCCAGGCCTGGAGAGACTAGGTTATATACAAAAATTAATTCAAAATGGATCAAGGACTTTAATGTAAGACCTCAGGGCGCCTGGCTGGCTCAGTCAGTAGGGCAGAGGCCATAACTCCTTCTTTTTTTTTTAATTTTATTTTATTGTTATGTTAATCACCATACATCACATAGTGATCCATAATTCATTGTTTGCATATAACACTCAGCGCTCCACACAGAACGTGCCCTCTTTAATACCCATCACGAGGCTAACCCATTCCCCCACCCCCTCCAATCTAGAACCCTCAGTTTGTTTCTCAGAGTCCATAGTCTCTCATGGTTCGTCTCCCCCACCGATTTCCCCCACTTCATTCTTCCCTTCCTACTATCTACTCTTTTTTTTTTTTTTTTAAAAACATACAGTGTATTATTTGTTTCAGAAGTACAGGTTTGTGATTCATCAGAAGCCATAACTCTTGATGTTGGGGTCATGAGTTCAAGCCCCATGTTGGGCCTGAAGCTTACTTAGAAGAACAACAAAAAAAGGGCACTATCCACAGAGCTAAAAAGGCAACCCACAAAATGAGGAAAAATATATGCAAATCATGTATCTGATAAGAAATTAATATCCAGAATATATAAAGAGCTCCCATAACTCAACAAGAAAAAAACCAAACAACCAGATTTAAAAATAGGCAAAGGGAGCCGGGGTGGCTCAGTCAGTTAAGCGTCTGACTCTTGATTTCAGCTCAGGTCATGACCTTAGGGTCATGAGATGGGCTCCGTGCTCAGTGGGAAGTCTGTTGAGATTCGCTCTCTCCCTCCCCCACCCCCCAATAAATAAATAAATCTCTAAAAATAGGCAAAAGACCATAAAACACTCCTCGAAAAGACGACGTACAAATGGCCAACAGGCACATGAAAAAATGCTCACCATCACTCATCATCAGGAAAATGCAAATCAAAACCACAATGAGATATCACCTCACAATCATTAGGATGACTATTCCTTAAAACAAAAACCAGAGTGTACTAAGTATTGGCAAGGATGTGGAGTAACTGGAACCCTTGTGCACTGTTGGCGGAATTTAAAACGGTGGACACTGTGGAAATCATTATGATGGTTCCTCAAAAAGTTAAAAATAGAACTATCCTACAATCCTGCAAGTGCACTGCTGGGCATATACTCAAACAAACTGAAAGCAGGATCTTACAGACACATTTGCACTTTCATGTTCATGGCAGCATTACTCACAACAGATAAAACATGAAAACGACCCAAGTGTGTGTTGTCGTCAGCACACAAATAGGTAAATGTGGTGTATAAATGTAACGGATTATCATTCAATCTTTAAAAAGAACAGAGGGCGCCTGGGGGGGGGGGGGCTCAGTCATTGGGCATCTGCCTTCGGCTCGTCCCGGGGTCCTGGGGTCGGGCCCTGCATCGGGTTCCCTGCTCGGCGGGAAGCCTGCTTCTCCCTTTCCCCCTCCCCCATTCCCTCTCTCGCTGTCTCTCTGATAAATAAAATCTTTAAAAAAAATAAATAAAAAATAAATAAAAAGAATGGAAATCCTAACAAAGGCAACACCACGGACAGACCTTGAGGACACTGTGCTGAGATAAGCCTGTCACAAAAAGACAAATCCTGCAGGATTCTACTCCCAGGAGGCCCTAGAGGAATCAGATCCAGAAACAGAGAACGGGAGGCTGGAGGCTTGGGGAGGGGAGGGGTCTGTGTTTGGGTGGACAATGGAAAAGTTCTGAAAAAATGGATGGACGGTGGGGATGGTTTTACAGCCATGTGGGTGTATTCAACACCACTGAACTGAACATTCAAAAATGGTTAAGATGGAGGTACTTGGGTGGTGTAGTCACTTGAGTGCCTGACTTTTGATTTCGGCTCAGGTCATGATCTTGGGATTGTGGGATGGAGCTTCCGCTCAGCCGGAGCCTGCTTGAGATTCTCTCCCTCTCCCTCTGCCCCACCCACCCCTGGGTACACTCTCACACATGCACACTCTCTCTCTAAAATATATAAATCTTGGGGCGCCTGGGTGGCTCAGTCATTAAGCGTCTGCCTTCGGCTCAGATCATGGTCCCGGGGTCCTGGGATCGAGCCCCGCATCGGGCTCCCTGCTTGTTGGGAAGCCTGCTTCTCCCTCTCCTGCTCCCCCTGCTTGTGTTCCCTCTCTCGCTGTGTCTCTGTCAAATAAATAAGTAAAATCTTAAATATATATATATATATAAATCTTTTAAGAAAAATGGTTAGGATGGTAAACATTATATACATTTTACCAGAATAAGAAAAGTTTTTCAAAGGGAAGAGTCAGGATGTAGGAGGCTGTTGGCTGCCTTCTGAGCCCTTCAATGAAGTCCTACAAGATGGAGGCAAGTTTTGGCCCCAGCTGGCTTTTAAAAGCAGCAAGGAAAGAAAACACACTTTGACAAAGAGGCCCCTCCCCCCTAACAGATGAGCCACACTTGTGGCCCCCACATGGAAGGAAAGCCAGGTGGGATGTGCAGGCCTGGGAGAATCCATGGTGCCATATTCCTGGCCTCACAGACAGGCTGATTCCCATAAGAACCAGCCATGTGGAGGCCACCAGCTGAGAAACAGAAGGACACATAATGCCCAGGCCAGCTGGGAGTTCGGGCTGCACTCAGGCTGGCTCTGACCCACAAATGGTGTGACCACCGCTGAGGGTCTAAATCCCTGGCCTTGGACAAACTAAGGATGGCACCACTAGATCGGCTCCTGGGAGGTCACAAAGGAGAGAGCCTCGAGAGCACAGCCTCAGTCCTGGGTTTCCCAGGAGGAGCCTAGCGGAGAATGGGGGCAACCGGGCCATGACCCGGCAGAGACCACTGGACAGGGTCGCCTGGGGTGTAATGGATCCTTTCCCAAACAGGTGTTCTCAACTGTGGTTATCTTATAGCCATAGAGGGTGTTCAGATGAGTAAATGTAACATTCAGTCATAGGTTGGCCAAACCATGAGTCACACAAAGGCCTAAAGTGACAGACTTCATTACCCAGAGGTCCTGGAAGGAGCAGATCCACTGCTGGGTGAAGGGGTAGACAGGGCCCTCTAGGTCTGCAGTGGGGAAACCTGTGTGGTGTTGTGGGGGCAGGTCCCAGTGCTCACACTTTACAAGCGTCCATGTTGGACAACCCAGGAGAAAATCTGTGGATGCTAATATGCCTCCTGAGCTGCCCTTACCCTTCTGTTGATAACACCGCCTTCATTTTGTTTGATGAAAGAGCCTTCCCAGAGGCCCAAGGGCATGCACAAACCCCAGAGAGCCCCCGTGGGCCCAAAGATGATGTACACATGACCAAGAACATCCTGGCTCATCGCAGCTCCCAACTCCCATCCTGCTGGTTCCGCAGCTCTTCCCAAGGGCTCCATGAAGCTCATACCTGGGCTGTTCTTGGGGCCATGGGAACTGTTCTCAGCATCCTACTTGCCCAAGTGGGATACCTATGCTATCCTGAGCAGAAGCACTGTTTTC
Source organism: Callorhinus ursinus (assembly GCF_003265705.2). Classification (NCBI taxonomy): domain Eukaryota; kingdom Metazoa; phylum Chordata; class Mammalia; order Carnivora; family Otariidae; genus Callorhinus; species Callorhinus ursinus. The sequence continues at coordinate 4,278 of NW_027399014.1, read as the reverse complement.
AGGACCACACAGAGGTGGATGCTAAACAGCAGAGTCCCCAAAGCACATTGCCTTGCTTCTTTTAAAGAATTTATTTATTTGAGAAAGAGCAAGTGAGAGAGCACAAGCAGGGGGGAGGGGCAGAGGGAGAAGTAGGCTCCTGCTGAGCAGGGACCCATCGTGGGGCTCCATCCCAGGACCCTGGGGAACATGACCTGAGCCAAAGGCAGCTGCTTAACCAACTGAGCCACTCAGGTGCCCCATGTCTTGCTTCTTTTAAACTACTACTTAAGTGAAGTGTTTAGCCAAAGAGCATGACAAAAAGACGCATGTGTGTGTACAGGGGCATCCTTAAGACAAAGATGTCCGACTTTTCTCAGGGGTATGGAGCAGAAGTCCTGCTCATGTGCAAGCATCCAGCCCAGATAACCCTTCTCCCCACTAGAGCCAATCGTTAGAAAACCAACCCAAAATATAACCATCAAAATGGTATCCCACCCCCATGAAGAAAACAAGGGTCCCACACTTTAAATAGCCAAGGTCTCCACTCTCACAGAAGCATCAGAATGCAGAGTAGAGACATGAGCCCTCTTGGTAACAGGAGCTTGGAGGATGGGGAGCCAGGGTGGTTCAGTCGGTTAAGCAGCTGCTGTCGGCTCAGGTCTCGATCCCGGGGTCCTGGGATCAGGCCCCGCGTTGGGCTCCCTGCTTCTCCCTGTGCTCCCTCTCTCTCAAATAATAAATAAAATCATTTTTTTTTTTAAGATTTTATTTCTTTATTTGACAGAGAGAGACAGAGTGAGAGAGGGAACACAAGCAGGGGGAGTGGGAGAGGGAGAAGCAGGCTTCCTGCCGAGCAGGGAGCCCAATGCTGGGATCCATCCCAGGACCCTGGGACCATGACCTGAGCTGAAGGCAGATGCTTTATGACTGAGCTACCCAGGCGCTAAATAAAATCTTTAAAAAACAAAAACAAATGAAAACACAAGAGCTTGGAGGAGGAGGGCTTTCCCCCCGGAGGCACCTCTGCTGGCTTCAGCAGGCCCTGAGGAGACCCACCTTTGTTTGCTGGATGTCTCTTCAGCTTTGGGCCGCCAGCCCCACGGCACCAGCTGTAGGTTGTCCAGGCGGTTGTCCACAGTCACAGCATTGAGGTGCACCACCTGAAACCCGGGAGCAATGCCTCCCCTGTGCCGCTCCCTAGGAAACAGACAACTCTCTCAATCAGCCGCCTCCGGCCTTCCCAAACACTTCAGCCACGGGATCTGAACTGGCCCCTCGCCACACTGACAGGGACAGTCAGGAGCAAGGCTGCTGAGAGGAATCCAAGTATGTGAGTCTATGGCCAAACAAGATGGACCACGTTGACAGTTCAGCCCCTTGATTTAAGAGCTAGGCTGCAAGAAGCCAGGATGGAACCCCCAACTATCAAACACACAGCCTAGAGAATACCTCACCTGAGTTATTTTGAAGCATTCTGGAACTCCACCATGGACACCAAGGAGAGGTAGGTCGTTCCTCACATCCCACTAACAAGCTCAGCAAGAACACAGTAGAGGGACCAGACCCCAGAGGAGGCTGTGTCTGGAGCAAGTAGCTGAGCAGAAAGTGCACTTTTAGGCTGCTCCATTAGTGGCACAATACGCCAGTGAGCAAGCAATCCCTCTGGGTTGCACAAAAGTAAGAGGGATGGTAGGGGGCGCAGGACTTGGGGAAAGCACCTTCTGTCAACAAGGGCAGGTTGCTCCACAGGCTCCATGCACCCTGTACAGGGCTCACGCAGTACCCAAATGGCAAACAAGCAGCTGGAAAATACCTACCACAGCAGCTCGTGAAGGAGCCTTCCTGACCCTCTTCCTCGGTTTTTGTCAAAAGCATATGCAAATATCTTAGCACCATTTCCATCTGCATCTACTTCCATCCGGGCCTGAGAAAGAACAAGGAAAAGGTCTGTTAAAAAGCCTCCGATTCTCAGCTACATTTTGAACCCCACTTCAAGAAATGAAGTGAAACAAACAAGCCAGGGCACATCTATGAGGCCTACTTCTGGGACCCAGGGCTCTGCAGAGGCTCCCAGACGTGGAAGCCAGCCCCGTATCCCAACAAGCATACACTCACAAACCACTCTGCAAAATACTGTGGACACAAAGAAATAAATTTTCCTATTCTTAGGAAAAAACCCACAATTCAGTGAGAAAAATCTTTGAACAAGTAACTAACAGTAGACCCCTAAACATAAGGCACACTGAACCCCCACACAGTTGAAAATCCACATATGACTTTTAACTTTTGGATACTTTACTGATAGCTTGCTCTTGACTAGAAATGTTACCGATAACAGAAACAGCTAATTACACATACTTTGCACGTTACAGGTATCATATGCTATATTCCTACAAGAAGTTAAAGCTGAGAAAAGAAAACATTTTTGAGAAAGTACTGGACTATGTTTATAAAAAAAAAAAAAACCAAACCCACATCTAAGTTAACCTGTGCAGTTCAAACTCATGTTGTTCAAGGGTCATCTGTACTCTAAAAGCATGAGGGGCTGAGATGAGCGTGTAGTGGGTCCACGGGCTCCGGCAGGGTTTACAAAGGGGGGTGCCGGTAGGTGAGGACCGGCCGGTGGACAGCAGCTCATCAAGCAGAGAACAGCAGAAGGCAAGGGAGCTCAGGAAGATGAGAGAATGGAGAGCACAAGGGCACAGGAGGGATGGTGGGGCCAGGCCAGAGGAGAGGTGGGGTGGCACTGGACAGTCTCCTGGGGAGTCAGAGCTTGTCCAGTTGAACATTCAGTCACAAACATGACACGACTGATGTTTTCAGGAAGAGTCAGCCACCAGGGGGAACGTGGGGGAGGACCAACATCACGGTGGTGGGGGGGGGCTCCACTGGACAGTGAAAGCCAGGCTGCCCTCACAGGGGCCAAAACCCATCCCTCATGACCCTCCCCGGCACTGACTGAAAGCAGGCCAGCAGAGAAACAGCCACCCTTACCTCAAAGGAGTAGCCCTCCACCAGCGGGATATCTTGCTCATCTATCAGTGTGTACTTGGTCTGGAAATTAACCATGTTTCAAAACGTTACCTTCAGGGTCACAGCAAAGTATTAGTAACAGACAGAAATGGCCCCTTCCGGCTACATGAGGCCAGCAGGTAAGGGGCATGAGGCAGCCTACCCCAAAAAGCCGGTGGATATCTCCCACTCAAGACTGTCAGGCTTCACTTCCCATCCACATGAGCCTAAACCGTAAGTGCCACTGAGCTGGCTAACCTCTAAGCTGTGTGTTTTAACGTGCCAATAACCCTAATCTGAGGGCCGCTTCCTCAGAAGAGAGAAAGGGGCCCTGGGTTGAGGCAGAACATCCAGAAGGTTTCAGTGAACGTTTATTGATTAAGATGGGTTGGCAGTACACACTGAACTGTTTGTTTCCTGTCTGAAGTCTTCCAAATAACAGTTTTAAGGGATGATACTAATACAACCAGTCACTGAGTTAGAAGGGGTCTCAGAGCTGACGGGGAACCCACCCTTCATTAGGTAAAAAGCCACATTCCTCTTGCAGGAAAGGCAGGAAACAGTCCCCCAAACGGACTAGTCTCATTCTTGCTTGGAAAGCCTTTTTCTAAGATCTAAGTCGGTTTTACCTTCATCTGACTGCCTCTGCTCCTCTCTCCCACCAGAAGCTTCCGCCGCTGGTGATGGGAACAGGGTTCCCATCCAGGGTAAGGTCCGTGGCTGGCGCAGCTGCACGGCCGGCCGGCTCCTGGAAACAGCCAAGCCTCAATGCCCACAGGTGCCAGGAAGCCCCAGCCTCGAACACGCGGAGGGCGGGGCCAGGTAAGGGAGAGAAGCAGAGGGAGGCCCTGCTCTGGGAGGCCCACCGAGGCTCGTCCAGACACGGCCACCGCTGGCAGCGTGAACCCTGCGCGAAGCTCCACTACGGACGGCCAGGCACTGAGACGCACGCAGACCGTCTTGCCAACGAGCGAGCGGGCCGCCTCGGAAGGGCGCTGCGCGGCCCGCGGCCGCCAGCCCCCTCCTGGCCCGCGGGGACCCGCCGCCAGCCCGCCCACCCTCTCGGCCCCGCATGCCCCCGACCCCGCGGCCCCGGCCCAGCGCTCCAGCCCCCGGCCCCGCGCTCCCGCTCCGCTCACCTTCCCGGCCACCCGGCCGAGCCGCACGATGCCCAATTTGAAGTCGGTCATGGCCGGGCCTGCGCTCGGCCGGCGGCGCCGCTCCCTCGGGAGGCGCCGGGCCGGGACCGGGGCCGGGCCGGGGCGGCGCCGCGGCGCGCCGGGT
>NW_027399013.1:8499-9159 GCF_003265705.2 Callorhinus ursinus | reverse complement strand
AGAACCAAACAGGAAACAACTGTCTTATCACATCTGCAGCAGGAGGGCTGGCCAGGGAGTAGAACCCAGTCCCTGTCCCCGTAGGAAGCTGGCCTACCCATCATGAGCAACGGTCCACAACCAGAGCATCACAACCTCCCAGCTATCTGATCCAACTACCTGCCAGGCTCAGACCTGCTGACACAGTGAGTCATAAGACCCAGTGACTTCTTTCCACTCCAGCTCAATGCTTCTCACAGAGAAGCAAATTCCAGCCTCACAAATGTGCTCACCATTAGCTCTGGAATTCCTTGGGTGGTGTCTACATTGGCCCACACAGGTGTCCCAAACACACCACTCCACAAATACCCTAGGGTTTCAAGCCACTTTCAAACTGCCCTTAGAAAGGCAGGAACTAGCCCGATTAGGCACACCAGCCAAGTGACTCGATGTGTTGTAAACTTGGACAACATCCTCGCTGAACTCCAAGGCTTCCAAGTCCGAGCTTCAAACCTTCGCTCACTGGGCATTGAGCACCATGTTGGCATCAACACTGCTCTTACAATTCACTTGTCTCCCATTCCTTAAAATCAAAAACCAAGCTCCAGTCACCACTCCATTTTCCCTCCCGCGAAATAAGGCAAATGACAGAATAAAACACTACGTGTGCACAGCACACTT
>NW_027399013.1:1584-8399 GCF_003265705.2 Callorhinus ursinus | reverse complement strand
TTGTGTTTTTCCTTTCGATATTTGTATCTCGAAGTCAATGTCTATATTGTTTTCTTAAAATAATAATAATAACATGGTCACCTAAGGGTCTGGATCTCCATAGCCACACAACATGGCTCTGGTCCAGGTAAGGATGAAGACACTACCTCAGCCCACGAAGCGAAGCCCTTTCCCTCAGGGATCCCGACACGACTCATTGGTGATGAGTTCCTTTACTACATGGAGTTGTCCGAGTACAAAGGATGCAGGCACCCTCCACGATTCCTTCCGTTTTCTTCATAAATTCCCCAGCTCAAGTTGCAAGTGACTCACCGGATCAAGCTTCCAGAGCCCAGGATGGGCCACCAGGTAAACAGCCCCCTCAGGGAGGGCTAACAGGGGGCTCGATTTCCTTTGGGAGCACGATGCACCACTCCCCGAGCTCCTAATAAACCTACATTCCTCCATGTGTCCCTCTCACAAAGGGCACGGCACCCTGTTACAGCTCTGAGGCTGTGTTTTACTTTAAAACAATTTCTAATATCGGAATGTGGCTCATGTAGAGGAAAACATGAACACTCACCAAGGGATCTCATAATATTTCGGAAGATTTTTTTCCCACTGTTTAATTAAATCGGGATATAAAAACACACAGATAGCCCCTTCCACTAGCAGGTATGATTCTCTTTGGTGATTGAAAGAAGAGCAGGAAATAAAAGAGTAACAGATGTTCCAATGACCCGTCATTTCCATAATCAAAGTTTTGAAACTTCACACACACAAAGAAAGAAGCTCAAACACACATCTTGGCCTGGCAACTCTGAGACGTCTGAACTGGAGTGACAGGGACAGACGATGACATCGTGTGTGTTGGGCGAGGCTGGTGGCACAGAAGAAGGTGCTCGGCCAGCTCTCCTCCTGGACCTCACCTGTCCTCAGCCAGGAACCTCCTCACGGCCCTCACCTGTCACAACTCTCACCAGGGAGACCCACAGCCACCCCTGGAGCCCACCCTGCCCACACCCCCCTGCTCAGTGCACTCAGCTCTCTTTTGAGACCCCTGTCAGCTTTACCCAGACCTGGAACTCCCCCATCTGCTGCAGAGCTCCAGGACTCCCACTCCCCCTCTTCTTCCAAAATGACACTGGCCCAAGGCTTTCATGAGAAAGGTGGAAGGCTACCTAATGAATGGTTCACTCCTTTCCCCTTCTGTCGTATTTCTCTCCACTTACCTTCCTACCTGGGCAAACTGTAAGGAACGTATCAATGGAACATGGACATGCTCTGAGACCTGCTTCTTTCATTGCAGCCTTCTGAGGACTCCTTGTACAATAAAACACCAGGTCCTATGGGGGGGGGTTTAAAACTATTATTCACAGAATAATACAGCCCAAATCACCTCATAATTAATTGCTCTTCATTAGACAAAAGTGTTTCTGTGGAAAAAGCCTTTCCATAGATATTAGATTCCAGCAATTTCATAAGGAGTCAATGGAAGCTCAGTGCGATAACCTGACTCACCTAGGGTCAGGCAAGAAGTTCCAGAACTCATCCCAGTGCTCCTGACGCCAAGGCCCTTGATGCCACCAGCATCCAGAATTCTCAAAGACTCTCCTCTGACTCCACCACCAAAGAAACTACAGAGAAAATCGGCATGTCAAAATATCTAGATGACACATTTAGAAAAACTAGAAAGTCAAGTTCACCTTTTAAACAGTAAAAGGCTGCTTTGAATAATTTTGATTTTTCCCTCGACCCTAATTGTAACTCTTCTGATGAAAAGACTAATCAATTATGAAACATCACCTTTGACAAATGACAAGACATCATCCAAGTCTGTATCTGATGACAAAAAGACAACTAACCGTAGATGCTGGCCATTCAACCGTATCCCAGGCCCAAATGAATAAAAGCTGTTAGATGAAGGAACAAATGATATGTTAAAAACACACAAATAGTAAATTTCTCCTTCCCTTTCTAACAAAGGTTACTTCTAGGAAATAGATGATCAGAATCTATTTTGTAAGCAATAAGTGAATAGAGAAAATGGGATCCCCTGTAATCTTCTACCTGCAGGGAAATTAAGTAACTCCTGCACCAAATGGAGAATGCTGACAGTTACTGAAGTTTTCCTTCTTGGCTCAACTAGAGGGAACAGGAAAGCCCAGGAGGTTTGGGGTTCACGAGAAGTTTTACCTCCAGTCCTGACATGAAGATGACACTATGTAAAATGGGCCTGCTGCTTTCTCTGAATGCTGACATCCTGTGACAAGCTGCATCACTGACTCACATGCTGATGTTCAAAACATTGAGGCTCCTGGAGCCAGAGCAGCTAATTGCTGTCAGGTGGGGATGAGAAGGCACCTCCGACCTATGGCCTGCACACCTGCTTCGGTTTCTGGGAGAAGGGGAAACACACACTTGTTTTTTAAGTAGTAATAATCTTCATTCTAAAGTAGACCAATGACTTTGACATTTTTGGAAAAGCGAAATTACTCTTCCAAATGAACACCTCAACTCATCTCTTCCTCATGCAACTTGAGAGGGGTCTGGTTTACTCCAGCCTCCAGGCCCCCCACCTGGAGGATCCTCTTGTACCACCCTGACAGCCCATGACCAGCACCAGCACCCCCGGGGGCACAATGCTGAATTTGGGGGACGCCTCTAGGGCTTCTTGCCACCGCACCTGTGCCTGGGGAAGCAGGAACCTGGAGGGCCCTCCCAGAGGATCCTGATGGACCATTACCACCATCCCTGAGGACATGGGACACAATGCTGAAGTTGGAGGACTGTTCCGGGGCTTCTTGCCACCACACCTGTGCCTGGGGGGGGAGCTGGAACCTGGAGGGCCCTCCCAGATGATCATAACGGACAATTACCACCATCCCCCTGAGGACATGGGGCACAATGCTAAGTTGGAGTCCCTTGGTCCCGAAACCAGCAGGAAGGGAGCTCCAAGGGCAGAGAGGAGACTCCAGGAGGAATTCCATCCAAGGAAAGTAGGCCCACTGGAGGACACTGAAGCAGCCATCCCCACCGACCTACAGGCCATTTGCACAGGATCACTTCCTGCACTCCCTTAGCACGTTGTCCGGCTTCATGTGTGGACAGTGACTGGCCCACTCAGTGCTGGTGCACGTCCAGAGGAGGGCTAGAAAGTTTTCAGTGCTTGCTCGTGGGTCAGAGGACCAACGCCCAAAGAAGCAGAGGATATCCTTCTTCCTCCGGAGCTGGGGAAAGCAGCCACCGTCCTGGGGCAGGCCTGGGTCCAGGAGTGTGTTCTTTCTGAAGCCCCAGCCTTCAGTGGGTGTTGCTATGCCTGAAAAAGACCCACTCAGCCCTAGAGTCAGGAGCAGTGAGGTGCTGTCTCCAACCCTACCCCAGGATCAGGACCCGAAACCATCCTGTCTTTGGGAGGAGAGGTCTCCTGCAGGAGCCAAGGAGGGGACTGGCCCCTCTCCCCTCCCCAGGTCCAGGATGCCCGGGACCTGCAAGAGCTCTTCATCTGAGGAGGAGTCATGGAGAGGAAGTGTGTCTCATCAGCCCCGCAAGTGAAATAACCAAACCCCAACGCTCAGGTTCTAACAGCAGCAGAATTTCAGTGTACTGTTTGGGGGCAGCCTCCTCCCCTCTTACGTGGCCTTCGGGGACCCCAAGGAAAGTCCAGGCTCTGTGCCCAGCTTACGTCGATCACCAGCACCCCACATGTTCCTGCCATGGGAGGGATCTTTCAGCATCACCCCATTGCACAGAGGAGGAGAGCGAGGCCCAGAGAGGGGAGGTAAATGTCTCCAGTCCCAGAGCTGGTCAGCAGAGAAGCTGGAAAGCCAGCCCTCCAGAGCCCCTGCTAGACCAGTCAGAGACTCCCTGAGTTGAAAGTGAGCCCTCCCCTGACTGACCATCCACGCATTGGCCCCTGACCTTCATGATGGCCTGTTCTGGACTCTGAAGGTGAGCTGGCTGACTAGGAGGAGGAGTCCAGCTGGTGGGACAGGCTGTAGCTACAGGACAGAGTGGCACATCTGAGCTAGCAGGAGCCACACTCTGGTCTCCCTCCCCGAGCCTGCCTGGGAGCTGAAATCTGGGTGCCTTAGGGGCCAGCACACATCAGGGTCTGCACTGACCAGGGAGCCATGGCCCCTAGGGAGAGTCCACTCTGCCCTCTCCCCGCTCCTGCCTGGCCTCACCTCTCCTCACTGTGGGGCTGCAGGACCCGGACCAGGCCCCATAGGGATGACTCGGTTCCAGGTTGTAAAGATTTTGCAGCCCCCGGAGCCCCTGGATTTCCTGGGTCCGGAGGGAGGACTGGCTGTGTACCAGGACTGGGCTGAGGAGGATGCAGGGCCTGGTGGAGAGTGAAGGATGGGGCAGGGGCTGAGTCCTGGGGCCACTGCTCATGTCTAAAGAGGGCTGAAATCTCTGAATGCCCAAGGGGTCCCTCATTACAGTAACGACCCCCTTCACACTCGGGCATCCTGCTGGTGGGCCCCTCCTCCCCAGCCTCCATCCTGCCCCTCTGACTCCAGCCAGGGCTGCAGTCAGGGACAGGCTGGACCTCTGCCCTGGGTCCTGCCAGGAAGACAAGGCAGAAGAAGGAGAGGAGAAGGGGAAGGGGCGGACTGATCTCCCTGTCTTCAGTCGGCCTCCACTGATGCCTCCAGGTCCACTGGCCCAGCCCTGCACTCAGCTGGACCCTGAGAGGGAGTCTGCATTCCAGGCCAGCTGGGTGGGGGGTATTCAATGACCTGTGCGTCCCCAGATATCCTATGCACCTGGCCTTTCACCCTAAGTCCTGCCGCCTAGGTTGGGCGTGGTTGCGGGGCCCAGTGGACTTTGGGGCCACAGAGCAGTCGGCTGTGGTGAGGGAATGTGGGGGGCCGGTCAGTTGCAGAGGCATGTGTCTCGTGTACATCCGCCGCAGGGCTGCTTCGTGGTACAGTTGCTGTGTGCAGGTCCCCTTTGCGCACCTGGCCATGACACACCTGCCTGGCCCTCTCAGTGGGAAGGCCTGTGCGCCTCGTGCACCTGTCCCCCACCTACCCCTGGAGGAGCAGCCACGTTCAAGCGTTTCCATGTCCAACCCTCAGGGACAGTTGGGAACCTGGGTCAAGAGAGGCTGGGACTGGCCCAAGAGAAATGAGGGGTGCAGAGCCCAAGGAGCAGGGCTGCTCTCCAGTCCTAGGCCAGCCCCAACACTCCCATGAGGTTCGCTTTGGGGGTGAGAGCCCCTCAGATCCTTGGGGATAGCTACCCACCCCTTCCCATGTGCGGACATGACCTTGGCATCCCTAGGCTCGTAGAGGCATGTGCACCTGCACACCCACCCACACACACACACCACTCTGACTGCCCAGCTGGGGGTCCGAAGGGGAGGACACCCTGGGAGCGAGGTGGGTGACAAGAGGGGGAAAGAAGAAAGAGGTTGGAGACAGCTGGACCATGGGGCAGGGCATCAGGACTCCTGGCAAGGACCCAGATCCAGAGCATGGGGAGGGGAGACTGGACAGGTTGATGGTCAGGGGTCCCCAAGGGGCCCAGGTGGTTGCCAGGGCGCTGGGAGATGACAGGGTCTGGGTTCCGGTGTCCACCACCACCACCCTGGGCACTTGGGAGTAGGAAGAGATCCCCACCCCCAAGTCCAGAGGGGCTACAGCCCAAAAGGCCTCAGCTTATTCTTCTGTCACTTGGGCTGCAGAGATGCAGTGTCCCAAGGGTCTCACACGCTTGTAGAAAAGACGGTTGGCTTTGGATCTCCATCCCTGACCTACTGTGCTCCCAGTGCTGGGGAAATGCTTTGTACTCCCTCGAGGTCTTTCTCAGCAGAGGACAGACTGGAGGCTTGGGGAGCTGAGGACCTGGGTACGCAGAACGTGGCAGAGCACTGGGCCACCAGTCTGGAGACCAAGGTCAGGGGGTCCTCCTTGTTGCAGCCTCAGGGTCCCCATGTGGAAGAGGATCCAGAATCACTGCTCCGGTCAGGGTGAGGAGGCCTTAGGCCGGGACGGAACCCCAGGACCAGAGAGGGAAACGGGGACAAGGGAGGCTTCTGAGGGTTCTCACATCGCCTATGGAACCCACAGATCTGCTCCTGTGAGAGACACAGACACAGAGACAGAGAAGGAGACAGAGAATGAACACAGGACAGAGGGAACCAGGAGAAGTCATAGACTTTCCTCCACCAGCTTGGAAATGACATCCCGGCATTTTGTGCCATTCCATTCCTGAGAGCGCCATCACACAGACCATCCACCCTGGAGGGGAGGGGATTCCACAGGGATGTGTGACCAGGACTCAGGGGTGCCAGGGGCCACTGTGGGGACTGCCCAGCACACGGGCACAGACGAGGCCCTGGGACCTGAGCCTAACCCTAATGGGAGCCCCTGGAAGTCTGCGTCACCAGGAGACAAGGTCAGAATCAGTTCATTACTACCTTCCCACGGGGGCTGGGACACAGGCAGGAGGGGGGTGGCTTTGCCTGGACCCCAGAGCAGACCCAAGCACCTCCGAGCTGTGTTCCATGCCAAGCCCAGCTCCTTGCTCATCCTTGCATTGCCAAGTATGGACCAGCCTCCTGTGATGGCAGGTACAGAACATGTGTAGAGGTCCTACCCCTGATGGCGTCCCTAGAAGTAGAAGCCAGAATACCCCAACATGCAGATGGGGAGCCTGGGGAGGCCCTGAGAGGCACGGGGTCTGTCCAGGGTCACAGCCCTGGGCACGCGTAGGAGCCCGGTCTGAACCCAGCTCTGTGCCCTCACAGTGGGGACACCGGCTGCACCCAGGCCTCCCCGGGGGCTGTGGGTGGGCTGTGTGGGTGTCACTGTATGGATGGGGCA
>NW_027399013.1:348-1484 GCF_003265705.2 Callorhinus ursinus | reverse complement strand
CTGCGCAGCTCACTTCATTGGAGATCTTCGAACCAAGATGTTCACACGCTGCCTGCTGAAGTCCGGAGGCTGCAGGCTGAAGAAAGCGTGCCCTGCAGACGCTGTCCCCCGCTGGGAATTTCATGTCAGGCCTCCCCACCGCCTCTGGCCATTTGGCCGGAAGCACAGAAAGGTAAAACCAGGAGGCCCAGAGCCGGCCACACAGCCCCACTCACTCCGATCTGACCTGTGTAACCCCAGGTGCCCTCCCTGTGTGTGTGTCTGTGTGCGTGTGTGTGTGTGTGTGGATGGGGGTGTGTGTCTATGTGAGTGTGCGTGTGTATGTGAATGTGTGTCTGTGTGAGTGTGCGCGTGTGTGTCCGTGTCTGTATGTGAGTGTGTGTGTGTGTGCACGTGTGTGGATGTGGCTGTGTGTCTGTGCGTGTGTGTGTTTGTGTGTGAGTGTGTGCGTGTGTGTGTAAAGAGGGGTCATGGGGGTGGGGCCATCCCGAGCAGGAGCAGGCTGATGAGGGGTCAGATACCCAGTGGGCAGGTCATGTTCAAGGTCAATGCCGGCTGTGTGGGATGGGGTGTGTGGGCGCTGCCCCTTCTGCCCAAGGTTTATCCCGATAGCCCTGCAGGGATGGGTCACTGCATCCCGGGTGCAGGGCTGTGCACGCACAGGTGGGTGTCTGATCTGGGAGCAGCAGGGGACTGGGCAGGAGGACAGTGCGGATGGCCAGGCAGGGCTGTGATGCGTCGGGGCCGGCTACCGGTCCCTGTCTTTGCAGAAGGCCACGGAGGACATGGAGAGGCAGCTGGCGGACATGCCCTCCTCCCTGACAGAGGGGTTGACCCCGCAGGCATCCCGAGAAACAGGTACTGGGGATTGCCAGGCAAGACCTCCGACACCACCCGGACCACTGTCCTAGTTGGTTGTTCACCGGACAGTGGTCCAGGAGCCGGAGCCCCGGAGGCCAAGGCCGAGGGTGAGAAGCCTGGGGCTGGGTGTTTGTGGTGCGTGGGGACGGGTCGGTGCGGCCCCACCAGCGGCTGGTGTGGGGCCAGGAGAACTGACTGGGCACAGAGCACCCAGCGGGTAGACTGAAATTGGGGAGATGTCCCCGTGAGGGTTCCTTCCCGGCTGTGGCTTCTCT
>NW_027399013.1:0-248 GCF_003265705.2 Callorhinus ursinus | reverse complement strand
GGAGGCCCTGGGCTGGGCTCTGTCTCTGCAAAGGCCCACAGAGAGTAAGCACGTGGGTGAGCTTTTCTCCTGTCACAGCTGCTCTACCACCTGAGGGGCTAGAGCTGGCTCTGGAGGGACAGGTAGTGCCTGCAGTGTCTTCAGGAGGAGACCAGGAGCCGGCAGGTGACCTGGCACCTGCCCACGGAGAGCCTGGCACTGTCCAGGAAGAAATGGCGCCTGCTCTTGCCCCAGCCCCTGCCCCTGCT
>NW_027399012.1:0-9176 GCF_003265705.2 Callorhinus ursinus | reverse complement strand
TATCCCTCTTCCTCCGGAGCTGGGGAAGGCAGCCACCGTCCTGGGGCGGGACCGGGTCCAGGAGTGTGTTCTTTCTGAAGCCCCTGCCTTCCGTGGGCGTTGCTATGCCTGAGAAAGGCCCCCTCAGCCCCAGAGTCAGGAGAAGTGAGGAGCTGTCTCCAACCCTGGCCCAGGATCACGACCCGAAACCATCCTGTCTTTGGGAGGACAGGTCTCCTGCAGGAGCCAGGGAGGGGACTGGCCCCTCTCCCCTCCCCAGGTCCAGGACTCCCGGGACCTGCAAGAGCTCTTCATCTGAGGAGGAGTCATGGAGAGCAAGTGTGTCTCATCAGCCCAGCAAGTGAAAGAACCAAACTCCAACGCTCAACTTCTAACAGAAGCAGAATTTCAATGTACTGTTTAGGGGCAGCCTCCTCCCCTCTTAGGCCTACAGCGCCTTGTGGGACCCCAAGGAAAGTCTTTGTTCTCCTTCCCTCAGAGAGAGGAGCTGGCCCCGTGTGCCGGGGTCCCCACCGTGTCCCAGTGCTGAGGAAGAGCCACACGCAGGGGCCTGATGTCAGGAGTGTGGTCGGCCACTGCTCCTGGGATCCCAGCCAGGGGCCTGGTGGCTGCATCAAAGAGCTGAATTGCTTTTGGGGGAAGGAGTGCTCACTGCCCACACCGATCACCATCCCCCTCTGCACTCTGCAATCCAGGCTCTGTGCCCAGTTTACGTCGATCACCAGCACTCCACATGTTCCTGCCATGGGAGGGATCATTCAGCATCACCCCATTGCACAGAGGAGGAGAGCGAGGCCCAGAGAGGGGAGGTAAATGGCTCCAGTCCCAGAGCTGGTCAGCAGAGAAGCTGGAAAGCCAGGCCTCCAGAGCCCCTGCTAGACCAGCCAGAGACTCCCTGAGTTGAACGTGAGCCCTCCCCTGCCTGAGCAGCCACGCACTGGCCCCTGACCTTCATGATGGCCTGTTCTTGACCGTGAAGGTGAGCTGGCAGACTAGGAGGGGGAGTTCAGATGGTGGGACAGGCTGTAGCTACAGGACAGAGTGACACGTCTGAGGTAGCAGGAGCCACACTCTGGTCTCCCTCCCGGCGCCTGACCAGGAGCTGGAATCTGGGTGCCTTAGGGGCCAGCACACAACAGGGTCTGCACTGACCAGGGATCCATGGCCCCCAGGGAGAGTCCACTCTGCCCTCTCCCTGCTCCTGCCTGGCCTCACCTCTCCTCACTGTGGGGCTGCAGGACCCGGAACCAGGCCCCATAGGGATGGCTTGGTTCCAGCTTGTAATGATTTCGCAGCCCGTGGAGCCCCTGGGGCCGGAGGGAGGACTGGCTGTGGACAAGGACTGGGCTGGGGAGGATGCAGGGCCTTGTGGAGAGTGAAGGATGGGGCAGGGGCCGAGTCCTGGGGCCACTGCTCATGTCTAAAAAGGGCTGAAATCCCTGAATGCCCATGGGGTCCCTCATTACAGTAACGACCCCCTTCCCACTCGGGCATCCTGCTGGCGGGCCCCTCCTCCCCGGCCTCCTTCCCGCCCCTCTGACTCCAGCCGGGGCTGCCGCCAGGGACAGGCTGGACCTCTGTCCCGGCTCCTGCCAGGAAGACAAGGCAGAAGGAGGAGAGGAGAAGGGGAAGGGGCGGACTGATCTTCTCCCTGTCCTGAGTCGGCCTCCACGGATGCCTCCAGGTCCTCTGGCTCACCCTGCACTTAGCTGGACCCTGAGAGGGAGTCTGCATTCCAGGCCAGCTGGGTGGGGGGTATTCAATGACCTGTGCATCCCCAGATGTCCTACCCACCTGGCCTTGCACCCTAAGGCCTGCCGCCCAGGGTGAGTGTGATTGCGGGGCCCAGTGGACTTTGGGGCCACAGAGCAGTCGGCTGTGGTGAGGGGATGTGGGGGACCGGTCAGGTGCAGAGCCATGGGGCTCATGTACATCCGCTGCAGGGCTGGTTCACCGTACAGGTGCTGTGTGCAGGTCCCCTTGGCACACCTGGCCATGACACACCTGGCTGGCCCTCTCGGTGGGGATGCCTGGGTGCCTGGTGCACCTGTCCCCCACCTACCCCTGGAGGAGCGGCCACGTTCAAGCGTTTCCATGTCCAACCCTCAGGGACAGTTGGGAACCTGGGTCAAGAGAGGCAGGCACTGGCCCAAGACAAATGAGGGGTGCAGAGCCCAAGGAGCAGGGCTGCTCTCCAGTCCTGGGCCAGCCCCAACCCTCCCATGAGGGTCGCTTTGTGGGTGAGACCCCCTCAGATCCTCGGGGATAGCTACCCACCATGTCCCATGTGGGGACATGACCTTGGCATCCCCAGGCATGTAGAGGCATGCGCACCTGCAAACCCACCCACCCACACCACTCTGACTGCCCAGCTGGGGGTCAGAAGGGAAGGACACCCTGGGAGCGAGGTGGGGACAAGGGGGAAAGAAGAAAGAGGTTGGAGACGGCTGGTCCATGGGGCAGGCCATCAGGACTCCTGGCAAGGACCCAGATCCAGAGCATGGGGAGGGGAGACAGGCCAGGCTGATGGTCAGGGGTCCCCAAGGGACCCAGGGGGTTGCCAGGGCACTGGGAAAAGACAGGGTCTGGGTTCCGGTGTCCACCACCACCCTGGGCACTTGGGAGTAGGAAGAGATACCCACCCCCAAGTCCAGAGGGGCTACAGCCCAAAAGGCCTCAGCTTCCTCTGCTGTCACTTGGGCTGCAGAGATGCAGTGTCCCAAGGGTCCCACAGGCTTGTAGAAGAGCCTGTTGGCCTTGGATCTCCATCCCCGACCCCCTGTGATCCCAGTCTGGGGAAAATGTTTTCTACCCCCTCGAGGTCCTTCTCAGCAGAGGACAGACTCGGGGCTTGGGGGGCTGAGGACCTGGCTACGCAGAACGTGGCAGAGCACTGGGCCACCAGTCTGGAGACCAAGGTCAGGGCCCTCCTTGTTGCAGCCTCAGGGTCCCCATGTGGAAGAGGATCCAGAATCACTGCTCCGGTCAGGGTGAGGAGGCCTTAGGAAGGAATGGAGCACCAGGACCGGAGAGGGAAACGGGGACAAGGGAGGCTTCTGAGGTTTCTCACATCGCCCATGGAACCCACAGATCCTGCTCCTGGGAGAGACACAGACACAGAGACAGAGAAGGAGACAGAGAATGAACACAGGACAGAGGGAACCAGAAGTCATAGACTTTCCTCCACCAGCTTGGAAATGACATCCCGGCATTTTGTGCCATTCTATTCCGGAGAGCGCCGTCACACAGGCCATCCACCCTGGAGGGGAGGGGATTGCACAGGGATGTGTGACCAGGATTCAGGTGTGCCAGGGGCCACTGTGGGGACTGCCCAGCACACGGGCATAGACGAGGCCCTGGGACCTGAGCCTAACCCTAATGGGAGCCCCTGGAAGTCTGTGTTGTGAGAGGACAAGGTCAGAATCCGTTCATTACTACCTTCCCACGGGGGCTGGGACACAGGCAGGAGGGGGGTGGCTTTGCCTGGACCCCAGAGCAGACCCAAGCCCCTCTGAGCTGTGTTCCATGCCAAGCCCAGCTCCTTGGCTCATCCTTGCATTGCCAAGAATGCACCAGCCTCCTGTGATAGCAGGCACGGAACATGTGTAGAGGTCCTACCCCTGATGGCATCCCTAGAACTAGAAGCCAGAATACCCCGATGTGCAGATGGGGAGCCTGGGGAGGCCCTGAGAGGCACGGGGTCTCTCCAGGGTCATAGCCCTGGGCATGCGCAGGAGTCTGCTCTGAACCCAGCTCTGTGTCCTCACAGCAGGGACACCGGCTGCACCCAGGCCTCCCGGGGCTGTGGGTGGGCTGTGAGGGTGTCACTGTATGCATGGGGCATGGGGGGAGGGTGAGCATTCCGCAGCGGGGGAGGGGGCCCCTCGGGGGGCTCTTGTGTGAGGAGGAAGTTGGGTAAGGGGACCCCAGGCAGTGGTGACCTCACTTCCCTGACAACAGAGCCCAACAGAATTTGGAACCCCGGTAACCAGGCACCCACATTCCACAGACAGCCCCCTGCCCAGCTCATTTCATTGGAGATCCTCAAAGCAAGATGTTCATGTGTTGCCTGCCGAGGTCCCGAGGCTGCAGGTGGAAGAAGGCGCGCCTTGAGGACGCTGTCCCCCGCTGGGGATTTCATGTCAGGACTCCCCACCGCCTCTGGCCATTTGGTCGGAAGGACAGAAAGGTGACAGCAGGAGGCCCAGAGCCGGCCACCCAGCCCCACTCGCTCTGATGACCTGTGTAGCCCCAGGTGCCCTCCCTGTGTGTGTGTGTGTGAGTGTGCACATGTGTGTGTGCGTGTGTGTGAGAGTGTGTGTGTAAAGAGGGGTCACGGGGGTGGGGACTGGGCAGGAGGACAGTGCGGATGGCCGGGCAGGGCTGTGATGCCTCGGGGCCGGCTACCGGTCCCTGTCTTTGCAGAAGGCCACAGAGGACACGGAGAGGCAGCTGGCGGACGTGCCCTCCTCCCTGACAGAGGGGGTGACCCCAAAGGCATCCCAAGAAACAGGTGCTGGGGATTGCCAGGCAAGACCTCCGACACCACGCGGACCACCGTCCCAGGTGGTCGTCCACTGGACAGTGGTCCAGGAGCCGGAACCCATGGAGGCCGAGGCCGAGGGTGAGAAGGGTGGGGCTGGGTGTTTGTGGTGTGTGGGGACGGGTCGGTGCGGCCCCACAGGGAGGAGCCCCCAGAGGCTGGTGTGGGGCCAGGAGCAACGACTGGGCACAGAGCACAGAGCGGGTGGACTGCAGTTGGGGAGACGTCCCCGTGAAGGTTCCTTCCCGGCTGTGGCTTCTCTGGGAGGCCCTGGGCTGGGCTCTGTCTCTGCAAAGGCCCATGGAGAGTAAGCACAGGGGTGAGCTTTTCTCCTCTCACAGCTGCTCCATCACCTGAAGAGCTAGAGCCCGACCTGGAGGGAGGGCTGGTGCCTGCAGTGACTTCAGGAGACCAGGAGCCGGCAGGTGACCCGGCAGCTGCCCACGGAGAGCCTGGCGCTGTCCAGGAAGAACTGGCACCTGCTCCTGCCCCAGCCCCTGCCCCTGCCCCTGCTACAGTTCCTGCCACTCCCCCTTCCCCCACCCCAGCCCCTGCCCTTGCCTCGGACCTAGATCCTGACCTGGCTCCTGCCCCTTCCCTTACCCCTGCCTCTGCCCCTGCCCCAGCCCCTGCCCCTGCCTGTGCTCTTGTTCCTGCCCCTGCCCCTGTTCCTGCTCCTGCCCCTGCCAGAGCCACTGTCCCTGACCCAGATCCTACCCTTGTTCCTGCCCCTGTCCGTACTCCTGCCAGAGCCACTGCCCCTTCCCCTGCCCCTGCCAGGGGTCCCGTTCCTCCCCCTGAGCCAGATCCTGTCCCTGCTCCTGCCCTGGATCCTGCACCTGCCACTACTGCTGACCCTGTCCCTCCCCTTGCCCCTGCCCCTGTCCCTGCCCCTATCCTGAGACCTGCCCCTACTCCTGCTCCTGCAGGGCTCCCACAGGCAGATCCAGAGCCCACAGCCCTGCAGGGAGAGCTCCTTGTACAATTACCCTTAGTTCCATCCCTGGAACCCGAGACCCCGCCCGATTGTTTCATCCCCTCCCCCTGTGTTCTTTCTCTCTGGTACATATTAACTGTTATTTTATCCTTCCATGTCCTATATACTGTTTATTATTTGTTTTAAATAAAATTACTTGTTTTCAATTGAACACGTCTTGAGCATTAAGTACATGCCCAACGCTGTGCCACCACACCCCAGAACATTGCCGCAGAATATCTCATTCCCCAAAGGAGTCCCCGAACCAGAAGCCCTCCCTGTCCATTTCTCCTGCAGCCCAGACCCCGGTGACCCCTAAGCTGCTTTCTCTCTCTGTTCCTTTACCTATTCCTGATGTTTCTGTAAGTGGAATCGCACAATAGGGGCCTTTGTGTCTGCCCCCCTATTTTCAAAGGGGACTCGTTTTCTTCTGTGTTTATTTGTCATAAAATTTCCCTTATTTGATATTGAAATCCCCGACGGATGACACATCAGATGGAATCATAGAGGCCACTTTAGGAATTATGGGCACAATCTCGGGGCCGAGACCGCTGGTCCTGCTGGGACACCACAGCCTGAACCCAGACAGGACAGGGCTGGTTCCTCCTGAGACCCACACAGAAACGAGGGAAATGCAGAAAGCTGGAAGACACACCACAAAGGGCAAAAGCATTGCTCACAACCCAAGGCCAGAGAAAGGGTTCACCTGACTCTGGTCCAAACCACGCTCCAAGTCACTGGGTTCCACAGGGACGGAGACCAAACACATGCAAGTCCAAGGCGGAAGGATAGGCACGCAGGGAATATGTGTCAGAGATGCGGGAGCTCCTAGGGAAGGACTCCAGCAAAGGAAACCCTATGGAGGCAGCGCTGGTCACCCTCAGACTGGCAGGTGTCTGGTCTGGGGACCAGCAGCCCTGGGGAGAACATGAGGAAGTAGAGGTCCCCTGGAGAGAAGGGTGACAGGCACCCCTGTCTGGGAGAACAGTGAGCAGCACCCATCCCAGGCCACAGGTGCACCCATCCTCAGCCTCGGACTCAGCCCCGGAAACTCTGGCTCGGTTTTTCACACACCTATTGTCAGGAGTGTTCATCACAGCGGTGCTGGAGAGAGCAGGGAATGGAACAACACTAATGCCCAAGGAGATGGATGGGATCCACGGTCCCAGTTCTCATGATAGAATGCCCTGCAGCTACTGTCCCGGTGTCATCCGGGGCACAGGATCCGGGAAGCCCCTCCTAAGACCCAACCATCCTGCCACCCTGCCCCTGGGAACATTGACAATTGTTTGAGGAGGAGGGGGAGAGGATCCAGGATGACAGCGGGTGCAAGGAGAAGGAAGGTCAGCACTGGGAGGACCGATGGACGTGCCCTGAGCCACCATCCAGGGCCCAGGCTGTGATGCCCTCGGACTTCACCCCAAGTAAGGACTCCTGATTTATGGACCCAGCTTCTGTGGTTTTACTCCCTCCCTCATTCATTCTCTCCCTCATTCATTCCCCACCTCCAACCCTCCCCTCCCTCCCCCTCCCTCCCTCCCTCCTTCCTCCCTCATTCAGCAGAGGATCTGGGGTCCCTGCTGTGTACTGAGCACTGGGGCTTCATCAGTGAGCACCCCCCAAACCACATGGTCACGTCCACTGTGGGAGGTGACGGGGGCAGTCCTCAGGGCTAGCACTGGTGATGAGCACCAGGAATCTGCTCCTGAAAACTCAGGCCAGTTGCACAAAGAATGGAGAGACCCATGCTTCGCACTTCCTCTAGAAAAATCTGGTCCTGAAAAGTGATGAAAAGTAAGTATATCCTAGACTTCATGCGATGTGAGTTCTAATGGCAGGTACCTACTGATTCCTAGAACCAACAAAGAGTAAATCATCCAGTGTCAACTGGGGTGTTGTGACCCAACTTTTCTGACCAAATGACACGTTTCAGCCAACATCTCCAGGGTCTCTGGTTTTCCCAAGGGTCTCTGCGATTCTCTGATCCTTCCATCAACCTCCTTGGGAAGCTCTATCATGTCGTCTTCCTTGTCTCCTGCCTCTTCTGGGACCCTTCCGTGGCCTCCCCGCCAGGGCCATCCCCACCAGGACTCCCTGTGCCCCCTGGCCTGACGCCCACATCCCATGCTGGGTCCCGTGAGCCCGGTGCTTTTTGCAAGGACTGTGTGCTCCCTCTGGGGTCACTTGGCATCTCCCTTGCAGTGGCCTGCATCTTCCTGTGCTGGGTCTCCTCTGAGCAGTCTGTGAGGCCAGACTGTACCCATGTCACGGGCATGGAAGCGAGAGTCCAGAAGGTCCAGATGACCTGCTCCCAGTCCCAGCGTGTGGAGCCTGGGTCAAGGATGGTCCGCGAGCAGAGGAAGACTTGGGCCCAGGGAGACTGAGGGAGGATGTCGCACAGTGAGCCTGCAGGAGGAGAGTGAGCACTATGTGGGCCTGGTGCTCAGACCTGCTGGGAGACCGCATCTCACCCACAGCAGCTCTGTCCCCAGGGCTGGAGGGTGTCAGGGTAGCCACCCTCCGAGGCTGTAGGCTGACAGTGACTGGCAGGAGAGGAGGTGCACCTGATGCAGGAGAGAACCCTCAGGCAGAGAGGAGGGGGCAGGTGCTTCCCCAGCAGCTGGAGGAACTCGGGGTAGCCACCCTCCTGGGGTGCAGGATGGCAGTGGCCAGCAGGGGAGGAGGCACCTGGTGCAGGAGAGAGCCCTCAGGCAGAGAGGAGGGGATAGGCTCTCCCCCAGCAGCAGGTGCACTGGGGCAGGCTGAGGGCGCATCCGTGGACAGCAGTGCCTGCAGTTGGGGTCTCCACACAGACCCCCTCCTCAGGCTCAGCACAAGCTTGTCTGGATGGCCTTTGTCCCCCAAATACAAAATCTGGCCCAGGACCCTCCTCAAGCCCCGACTCCCAATCCTTTGACCTCAGCTCAAGTGACAAGAAATGGCCAATAGTTTAGGTGGGGTTGGGTGCACAGGGACATTTGCTTTTCTGGCCCATGCTGTAACATTGCTGGCATTTTAAAGATCTCAGGGCTTTGATTCAAAAACGGTAGGATGCCGGGAACCGCAGTCGGCTTTCTGGAAACCTGCCTCTGGGCCTTGCAGCCCTCCCATCCCACCAGTTCTGCTCAGAATCCCTCCAGGTCACAGACCCACAGTCTTGGCTCCTCAGACGGCCCGGACGATGCACCTTCAAAAAGCGATCCCGGTGGGGCAGCAGGACACACTGTGGATTCCAGCAAATACACCTCCCAGAAACTGAGGGTGCTGCTGGACGAGCTGTCTGAAAACAGCCGTGTCAGGGTTCCAGGAAGATACCAGAGGCACAGGAGTAACTGAGGAGCATCTGAAGGTCAGGTAGGGGCAGTCAGAGCTTCCAGACCCTTCTTCCCTAAAGCTCCTCATTCCTCAGCCTTTCTTCCGGTGATTCTGCTTGGTTTCTATTTGCCCCAGCTGTTATCCATTGCCTTAGGCAGCAGAGACTCACGTATGCCTTTAAATGTTTTGGACATTGAATGTCCTCCAGTAGCCACTTCACTACTGGGAAAGTTGGTAGCAAGCAAGAAGTCCCAGAGGACTCCAAGGGTCTGGACTTGGTGTTTCCCTCTCCTGAGATGGGGACACCTGTGGGAGGTGCAGGTGGTCAGCTGGGGGAGGGGG
>NW_027399011.1:0-9178 GCF_003265705.2 Callorhinus ursinus | reverse complement strand
TGCATTCAGAGAAGCTCTGGGCAATGCTGCTCCTGCTGGTCCATGGAACACACTCTGAGTAGCCAGGCTATAAGGGGCACAACCGCTTTGGAACTAGGACTACACTTCCAGATGGCAGTGGCAGCAGAGGGGAGGATGGAAGCATTTCAAATTCCCCACCCAAGGCAATTATAACAGGGTAGTACTTTATTAATCCATTCACTGGAAATTAAAGGCAATCACAATTCTGTGCTGTCCATGTGATGGTCATTGGATGCTGATTTTTTCCCTTTCCTGCTCGTTCTTTCATCCACATGGAATCAGGAAATCAAACACATACTTCAGAGTTTCTCCTCCTGGGACTTTGAGCGAAGCCCGAGGTTCAATTCATGCTCTTCGGGTTGTTCCTGTCCATATACTTGGTCACGTTCACTGAGAACCTGCTCATCATCCTGGCCATCTGCTCAGACTCCCGCCTCCACAAGCCCATATACTTCTTCCTCACCAACCTGGCCTTTGCTGACATCTGTTTCACCTCCACCACCATCTTCAAGATGCTGTGGAACATTCAGATTCAGAGCAAAGTCATAACCTATGAAGGCTGCCTCATGCAGGTTTATTTCCTCATACTCTTTGCTGTGTCGGACATCTTTCTTCTGACCGTGTTGGCCTATGACCATTTTGTGGCCACGTGTCACCCCCTGAACTACTTAGTTATCATGAACCCCCAGTTCTGTGGGCTGCTGACCTTGGAATCCTGGTGCATCAGTGTCCCGGGCTCCCTGTTGGAGACTTTGATGTTTTTGAGGCTGTCCTTCTGCACAAACATGGATATCCTACCCTTTTTTTGGGATCTTCCTCAAGTCCTGAAGCTTGCCTGTTCTGACACCCTCATCGATAACATAGTGGTGTATTCTGCAACTGGGAGTATGGCCATGATTCCTTTCCATGGAATACTTTCTTCTTACTATCAAATTGTTTCTTCCATACCCAGCATTTCCTCAGCTGTGGGCAAAACAAAGCCTTTTCCACATGTGGGTCTCACTTCTCAGTGGTCTCCTTGTTCTACGGCACAGGCCTTGGGGTTGACCTCACTTCTGCAGGGACTTCATCCTCTAGGACGAGTCTGGTGGCCTCGGTGAAGTACACCATTGTCACCCACATGCTGAACCCCTTCATCTACAGCTTGAGGGACAGGGACATGAAGGGGGCCCTGAGCAGGCTTCTCAGGAGGGTGGTGCCTTTCAGCATCAGGAGCCATTACAGGACTCTCCTGAGTAGCTGGGCCCACAATATGGAGGCCCAGAGATCCTGGCTTCCTTCATCTCACTATCTTTATTTTTTCCCAGGTGTACACATTTTAAAGCAGTTCTCTCCTTGGGTCTTCCTTGTCTTCTCTATTTTTCTTCTTCTTGTCTTTTATTTGTCTTCTCTATTTTTCTTCAGGCTATATCCTGGGTTCCCCTTTTCACTTTATAACCAGTCATTTTCATTTGGTGTGACTACAACCTGGTATTTTTCTCAGTAATCTTCGGTAATCGTTTGGATTTCTTAAAAAAAAATAATAAGTCAAATCTCATGTAGTTAATATCCATACTCAGAGTGATGAAATGTGTGCCTATTTTGGAAATGTCCCAAAAACTCACTTACAGAAATGTTTTCTCAGGTCATGTGAATAAAATCAACTCAAAGATCTGACTCTCCCCCTTTTTCCTGATCTGATTCACTTTCCATACAGTCACATCAACTTTACTAAATTTCTCTGCTCATCCACAATATAGATTCCTTGAATTTTAGAACTCTCTCGTACTTATCTTTGAAACTGCAGTGCTTACTATAGTTCTCAGGATGGAGTTTATGGCCAGTGAATTTTTGTTGAGTGAAAAATAGATGTGTGGGTGGTTAAATACAGTCAGGACCAGAACATGAAATGTATTGATTTAATGAAAACTGTTGAGATAGAAAACACATTTGGTGTTTTTGTTTTGTTTTGTTTGTTTGTTTTTAGTAGGTCCCAGGAGGACCCAAGGTGGGGCTTGAACTCAGAACCCTGTGATCATCACCGGAGCTGAGATCAAGAGTCAGTCAGTTCACTGAGCTACACAGGTGCCTCAAGAAATTTGGTTATTGTTATGGATCTTGATAACAAAAAGTAATAATAGCACTCTACCAGTACTGATTAAGTGTTTATACACATTATCTAATTTAAGTTTTCAAATAATACTTATGTGATTAGTATCATTCTCCTATTGTTAGGGAGGAGGTGGAGCTTATGGTATCTAGCTGACTCACTCAGGGTCAAGGCTGTGGTGAAAAGGCTCACCCCTTCTGAGGTCTGTAGAGGGCTGCCTGGTTCAGATGCTCTCTCAGGCATCAGATTATGTTGCCTCCAGCCAAATTTTATTATAATAACAGTTTAACCCATAACACATAAACGTGCATATCTGGAAGTCAGCTCCCCAGCTAAGAAATGTTCTGTGTTTGGGGGCTGCAGGCTTACAAATAAATAAAATTCTACAGTGATATTTATTATGGTTTCCTTAATATTATAATTTCACTTCATTTGATTGTTACAAAGCTTAGCACATTTTTGCATGTATATGTTTATTCACATGTATTCTTCCTATTTGCACCCTTAGATCATTTCTCATCTTAGGTATTTTTATTCTCATTGATTTAAAAGAACTTTTCACATGGTTACACTTTATATTTTGTAATATCCAATGTGTTGTAAATATTTTTCTTACATTTACACTTATTTTTAAATTTTCTTTTTTGTTGGACCTGTAGATTTTCATGTGCTGGAATCCATCAATTATTGTTCTCAATTCTTTTACTTCCATCTAGTTTATGTTCAGAGGATTAATTTAATCTTTCTTCTAGAAGTCCACTGCAGTTTTATATTTTTTCTACAGGTTCATTTTAGTCATTGTATTTTTCTACAAATTCACTCAATGCCAAAAAGTTGTTGGCATTAAGATAGAAATTTAAAAACAATGAATTGCGGATCACTACATCAAAAACTAATGGTATATTGTATGGTGACTAACATAACATAATAAAATTTTTAAAAAGGTGGATTTCTACAAAGAATAAAAAAAAGATAGAAATTTAATGTTATTGTACTTCTGACTAATAGCAAATTGTCCAAGCACCATTTATTTCCAAAGCCTTGCTTTCCTCATTGATTTTGATTCCACTTTTATAATATAACAGTTTTTTCCTAATAAGATTTGTGTTTTCTTATTCTCCTGTCTTGACACCAATAGGCTTAAGCCAATTTCACAATGTTTTGATAAACGGAAGTTTACTGCACATTTTAATCATGAACAGAGGCTAGGTTACCTTTCCAGTATTTATTCTCTGCTTTTCCTAGGAGCAGGACGCTGATTTGATAGGGGTGGCAATATACTCAGATTAAAACATCGGTATAGGAGTGATCATGTGCCTTTGCTTCCTGTTGCTGTAGTAACCAGTGATCCCAGACTTAGTGGCTTAAAAAGAGCACAAGGTATTAACTTAACAGTTCTGGAGATAGGAAGTCCAAAAATCGGTGTCCCTGGGGTAAAAATCAAGTGGTCTGCAGGGCTGCACTCCCTCCTGGAGACTCAAAGGGGTAACCTGCTTTCTTGCCTTCTCCAGCTTTTAGAGACTGCCCGCATCCCTTGTCCTATGGCCCTGCCCTCCATCTTCAATGCCTGCAGTGGCTGGCTGAGTCTTTCTCATGTCTCATCTCTTGGACTCTTATTGCTGCCTCCTTTATCCATTCACGGACTCTTGTGATTACAATGGCTTTATCCAAATAACCCCAGATAAACTATTTTAAAGTCAGGTTATTAGCAATCCTCATGCCTTCAATAACTTTAATTCCTTTTCTCTTGTAACCTAATGTTTTCACAGGTTCTGGGGATTGGGATGTGGACATTTTTGGAAGGCCATCATTCTGTCTAATATACCACATGACATAAATTTGCCCAAATGTATGTGAGCTGAAATCTCTTAGTGGAGCGTCTAGGAAAACATGTATTTTCCTAAAAAAAAAAAAAGAATCCTCAAAATGGTGAAATAGGAGTTTTGGCTCTTCTTTTCCCCAAGGGCACTATTTTTGACAGTAGCTCATGGGTGACAGTACCTTCGTGGAAGTACAGGGGTCCGATGAAGAAACTCAAGCCTAAAATTGGAGGAAAATACAGCCAGCATTGAACACACTGAAGAGAGTAAGAGGAACAATTACACTTTACCCACGTATCCTCTATCCTAAGGCAGCACATTCAGTGCTACAGGAGATCTTCTTGGCCAAGGAATTCTCCTGTGGATGAATGTGAGTGTGTGAGTGAACGCCTGTTTTCCCCATCTGTGCAGGATGCTGCCAGTGACACACACTTCATTCCCAACCCACCCAGAAAACTGTCCCAGATGCAGAGGAATCCTGGACTTAATTCCAGACCTAAAGGAGACCTTTTTTGGTGTCATAATGAGCTTAGGAAATGTGGAACTTTGATGGTCACAATAGTCCCTGTGGATGGAGCACCAGCTCTGGGCCAGGGAATTTCCTGTGTGTTCTAAAATATTACTAATTTCTCAGACCGAATCCTTAGATGGGCTTTCTCCTGTTTACCGATAAGGGAACAAAGGCTTTAAAGGTTCATTTCCTGTCATGAGGGAAAAGTGACACCTGTAAACTTGTTTGACTACCTAAGGTCAGATCTGAGGTGGGAGGGGTTGGTTCTGGGAGAAGAAGAACACACCTGGCTCTGACACTGGACCACAGCCTTAACACACAAGGCAACATCAATGACTGGGATCTAGTTACAGATGCAGAATCTCTGGGCCACCCTAGACATGCCAAATTAGTAGCAACACTTCCCATGCTATGACAGTCAAAAATTTCTCCAGATATTTTCAAGTGTCCCCTGGAGGCAAAATCATCCCTGGTTGAGAACCCCTGGCCTATCTTGTTGCATTCAAGTCAAAGCACATCAGTTCATAATGACCCAGTTCATAATTCTGGGTCGATCATTCAACCCTTCCAAGTCACATTTCTATAAATATGCAATGAGGCTCATCATTTTATGGTCATCATAGAATGTCTTTTGCACATTATTTGAACAAAATAATGAGGCCATCCATATAAGATTCTAAGCTTAGCCCACGGTGCCTTAAGTGATCTAAATGCATTTCTTATACACTCAACTGTTTTAAAAGTGAAGGACTAAATGTCAACTTTTAACCTGTATTAAAATCATTAAGCTCCTAATTGATTTTTCAAAAGAATTATGAACAAAAGGATTGTTGTACCCATGGTTTTATAGCAAAGGAACACACTGTTCCTTGTTGAAGAAGGAAGAGCAATTTTCTAGAGCTATCAGGAGTTGTGGTCCCACCAGGAGTCAACGTTTTGGAGACCCAGGGGGCATGGTCAAGACAGCTTCCTCAGTCTTAGATTTGGAAAAAAACTTTCACTCAGGGCTGTGGAAAGTTTCAGTGTTAGAGCTCTAGAAGCCAGGCAAGTTCAGGGAGGTGTGATAAGCATTGGATGCACTTGAATTCTAACCTGGTCTCTTGGGAACAAGAATCTACAGGAAAAAATTCTATTCTGTTCAGATAAGTTCCCATGGGAAGATGTGCTCAAGGGTCGGAGTAATAATGGGAAAAGTGTCTAATGAACAAGGATAGGGAACAGATATAGCAAACATAAGGAGTTGTAAATTATCTCCTCTTCTGCAGCCCCTGGGCATCTTCAACCTTGAACTTGAGGAGATACGGTTTTTGCATTTGGATTCCTACATCTGCTGGGGGACCCATGCTTCACACCTTCCTGCTCTCTTGTCTGGAAACAAAGCTTCAGTCTCCATCATCAGCCATCCAGCGGGGGATTCAGACCTCCACATGGAGACCTTCCTCTGAGAGACCCCATTCCGGTGCGTCTCAAAGCTCAGCCGGTATTTCAGGAAAGGTTCAGAGAAAATGGAAGCAGAAAGCTCTTACCTGAGGTCACCTGACAGCCTATCCAGCCAAGCCTGGAGCCAAGTGATCACTGTGTTTGTTGGAGTGGTGAACTCATTCATTTCTAGTCAATTTATTTAATATGTTAAAAAAAGAAATCAGAGAAAGGCAATTATCATATGATCTCACTGATATGAGGAATTTGAGGAAAAAGATAGAAGATCATAGGGGAAGGGAGGGAAGAATCAAACAAGACAAAACCAGAGAGGGAAACAAACCATAAGAGACTCTTAATCTCAGGAAACAAACAGGGTTGCTGCAGGGGAGCGGGTTGGGAGGGATGGGGTGGCTGGGTGATGGATATTGGGGAGGGTATGTGCTATGGTGAGCGCTGTGAATTGTGTAAGACTGATGAATCACAGACCTTTACCTCTGAAACTAATAATACAGTATGTGTTAATAAAAAAAAAAAGAAGTATCTGTGAACTCGGCAATACAAGGATTACCGTAGATAATTAAGTGGTGGGAATAAAGTCCAGTTGGATTAGACTAAAGAAGGAATGGGAGGCATTCTCTTTAGGAAAATGTGAACACCTCAAGGAGATTTGCAGTAAGGGGGAACATGAAAATGGACTATTAGGGATGGATGCGGGTGCAGAGCAGTGAGGGCATTTACAAAATACTTTTACTGGGCTTGTAGGTGGCTCAGTCAGTAAGCTTCGGGCTCTTGGTTTTGGCTCAGGTCATGATCTCTGGTTCCAGGGATCAAATCCTGTTCCAGGTCTGTGTTCAGTGGGGGGTCTGTTTGAGATTCTTTTTTTTACCTTTCCCTCTACGCCTCCCCTTGATTGCACTCTCTCTCTCAAATAAATGAATAAATCTTTAAAAAAATAAAAATAAAAAATATTTAGGATGGGGTATATTGGACCAAATTTGTATTCATCAGAAAGATCCAGTCCAATGGAGGGAGGCACTACTTGCAACTGCTGTTCTTGAGACATACATTTCACAGAAGCCTCTCTCACATTAGGTATTCACTTAAAAAGTTTATTTAAAACATAAACAGGCTTATGTGAAAGGGCTTATTTTGCACTCAGTTCATTACCTGGAGGCAGAATATATTCTGGGTTTTACTAGCCATTTACTTTATCTATGGCAAATTATCTGTGCAAGTTCTTTGCTCTATATCCTGGGGTATGAGGATTCTTCTTCTTGCTTTTGTTTGTGTGTTGTTCTTGCTGAATCATTTTCTTTCTTTCTTTCTTTCTTTTTTGATTGCATTCTTTCAACCAAATAATTACAAATGTTGAAGCCAAATTTGCCATTTGCTGTTTAATTCTTGTATGTATGCACAGATCTATTTGGTAGCTAGTGTGAGAGATTATAAATTCTGAGTGGTCAAATATATCAGGCAGTCATATGGCTCAAGGAGGAAAACCATGAAATGATTTGCTAGGCACCCTGACTGCATATGATGCACTCTGATATTTTCTATTGTGTCTTATTTATTCTACCGTGTTATATTCTTACAAAACCACAGTCTGACCCCACAAATGTTTCCAATCTCAGAATATGGAAAACATTTCTCTCCCATGTCCTCCATTCCTGTGCTAGTTGCTCCCTGCTTCTGTTCTCTCTCTCATCACTGAGCACAGAGTCTCTCATTCCTTCCCGAAAATTTATTTGCTCCTACTGTTCCCGACCAAAATATGTCTGGGGTAAAGGGTAGGAGTCTGTATAATATGCCCCACGGCACTTTCAGTCTAGCAGGGAAATATACATGGAATTAAATAAAAGTTACACAGTGATAATCCCTCCATCCAAATTATTGCAAGAGAAAGTGTCCTTTTTCTGGGGGAACGTTAAAATACAAAACAAAGCAAAAACAAATTCATGAAGAAGACTCTTTGCAGTCTGAAAGAGGCGATGGGATTTGAAGATAGGAGGTGAATAATCCCAAATAGATCAGGGCAGCCGGTGTATGGCGGCTCAGCCTGGAGACTGGGGCTTCAGGTGAAGCTACAACTCAGGTTCAATGTTTGTGAGATCGATGTGTGTGAGGCAGCGTGACTGGGAAGCTGGTGTGGGTCAGGGGAGGCCAGCCAAAAGCTGGAAGCTATGGAATTTGGGGTTCAGTCTCCAGTAGGGAGTCACCTGGAAAGGGTTAAGGTGGAGAGTTGGACAGTAACTTAACTGCAATATAGAAAGAGCATTCTGGGTAAATGTGAATATTGGCTAGAGGGCGCCCCCTGTGGTAGGTGTAGAGATGACAAGGGACTGAAATAAGGCTGTGGAACTGGGGACCCAAGAGGTTGGGAAGCGAAGGGGACATTGAAAGAAGAGAAAGTAGCCAGATCTCATCACCAGTGATAAGCATTCATTATCAACAGGTGGGAACTAGGCTAAGGTCTTTTCATATATGCACTAAATCTGTCAACCACTTTAGCAGGATGGACACCTTGAGACCTCCTATTTGGGGGAGGATATTAACATTTAGGACAGTTTGGTTAGCCCTCCAAATTCAAATAGCAAATATACATAGATCCAAAATTCAAAACCCAAGTTTCTGATTATAAAACTTTTGCATTTTACATCGTTTAGAAAAGTTGTTTGTTTTTTTTTTTTAGCAAATAATCTTTTAAAATCCCCCACTTTTGTTGTACTCTGTGTATTTCTTTTTGTGAATTGTGGGTGTCTTCCCTTTGCTTGTTAGGCTGGTGGGATGTTCAATGGGTCAGATGTCTTGATAACATAAAGACATCCCTACTTTTTCTTTTGGAGAAATTGCTTCTTGCTGCTTTATTATTTTGGGCATCAAGGCGCTGTAACTGGGGTTGGAGTGTTGCCAGAACCAAGGACGTTTGCTCCTCCTCACCATCTCTAGGGGCTACCTGAGCTTATTAGATCTTTCTCCCTATTTTTGTTCCTCAAAGACTTTGGAACTGATTTTTTGTTTAACTCCTGGACACAAAATGATCCTATTCAAAGGGAGACCCATGATTACATGCTCATAGGAGACTTGGCTCCTGGAATTTGGATGCCGTTTTACATTTTTTGGGGAAAGACAGTCTGATATCAGCAGCTTGCCTTGTATCCCTGTTTGCTTTATTATTGTGACTGGAGGTGAGAATAGTGATTTTTCAACCAATAAATGAACAAATGGAAAGCGGAATGGTGAAGGGGAGTGGGAGATACAGGCTTCCAGGTAAGGAATGAATGGGTCAGGGAAATAAAAGGCACAGCCCAGGGAATA
>NW_027399010.1:0-9181 GCF_003265705.2 Callorhinus ursinus | reverse complement strand
CCACATCTTCTTTATTTATTCATTTGTCAATGGACATTTGGCTTTTAAAAATGGGTAAATGATCTTGATAGACACATCACCAAAGTGGGCATATGGATGACAAATATGCACATGGAAATTGTTCTACATCAATGAAGAGAAATGCAAATTAAAATTAAGATGAGGTAAACACAACACACACTTGAGAGTGACTGAAATTTTAAAAATTACATTACTAAATGTTAACAAGGATAAAGAGCAACTTGAACTCTCATATATTACTGGTCAGAACGTAAAATGGTACAGCCTCTGTGGAAAATAATTTGGTCATTTCTTCTAAACATATAGACACTATATGACTCACAAATGTCACTCCTGGAAGAAATAAGAACCTATGTTCACACAAAAACATACCTGTGAATGTTTATAGCAGCTAATCGTATTTGCTAAAATCTGTTTGTTTTTACCCAAATGTCCTTCTATGGATGAATGGATAAACTGTGGTACACGTGTACAATGGGTTACTACTCAGCAACAGAAAAGTAATAAACTATTGATACATACAACTTGGATGAGCCTCAAATGCAATTTCCTGAGTGAAAGAAACCAGTCTCGATAAATTACGTGCTCTGTTCTTCTATTTCTATAACATTTTTGAAAAAGACAAAACTACAGTGATAGAAAACACATGAGTGGTTGTCAAGGTTAGGTATCAGGGGAAAGTAGGACTATAAATGAAATATCAGAAAAAGTTGACTTTATAAGAAGGAAATTTACCATGGATAAAAAGGAACATCACATAATGATAAAAGAGTCAATTCGGGGCGCCTGGGTGGCTCAGTTGGTTGAGCGACTGCCTTCAGCTCAGGCCATGGTCCTGGAGTCCCGGGATCGAGTCCCGCGTCGGGCTCCCTGCGCAGCGGGGAGTCTGCTTCTCCCTCTAACCCTCCCCACTCTCATGTACTCTCTCTCTCTTTCTCTCATTCTCACTCTCTCAAAATAAATAAATCTTAAAAAAAAAAAGTCAATTCACCAAGAAAATACAACAATCTTAAGTGTGTACACCTAAAAACAGAGCTTCAAAATATAAGAAACAGAATCTGATTGAGCTGAAAGAAGAAATAGTCACATCAACAATTACATTTGGAGACTCAACAGTCCTCTCCGGGTAAATGACAGAAATAAACAAAACATCTTTGCAGTGTTCTGGGGAAGCAGAAGGAATAGGTGTAAATAAAATGAGCCAAGTTCCATACTCTTGTTGAGGGTGCATGAATGTGATCTGAGGATACGTTTAAAAGAAGGAAGCATGAAAAGGAAGGTAAAGAAGTCCCACTGTGTTTCTTGGAGTGGAGAGCTACCAGGTAAAGCACTAGTAAGGGCCTCTTTTCAAATTAGAATTTAAGGCAGTTTTGGAAAGAAGGTTTGGTGAGTTAGAGGGAGGGCAGCTAATTCCATGCTGAGAATAGAGAATAGTCAAGTGGGTAGAAAGATAATGTGTGCCAGTGTGTGTCTGGATTGGAGTGGGAGTAGGGGAGCAGTGGCCAATGAGGAGTTTGGAAAATGGGATGATAAGTTATGCTGAGAGCATAGTGGTTAGGGCACCATTTGCTGTTGGCAGTGCTGGAAACCGAAACAGCAAAAGTACCGTCAGTGCATTGGGCGCATTGGAGTCCACACAGATAGGTGTCTGTGCAGGAGCATGAGGGAGTCCATGTCTGAAGAAGCATCTTAGGGCACACAGCTTTCCCATCTGTGATCAGGAGGACCCCAGCAGGGTGTCTGGGTGGCAGGGTCCACTTCTTTGAGGGTTTAGGAAGGACTTTAGGATTATCGCCCTCACTTCAACCATTCAACAAGAGTGCTCTACCTTGCTCATGTTCATGAAGTGGATTTCTGTGGAAGCAATTTTTCTGTGGAAGGAAATAAGAGGTCCTACACCTAAAATTTTGATGACCACTGTCCACTAGATAAATGACACATCATGGAATCCCAGCCTCTAGATATCTGAGTCGAAGGGTACTTCCAGACCACTGATCTGTTTTTTATGAGCAACTTTTGTTACTGAAGAGCTGCCAACTGCCTAAAACTCACACACCAGACTTGAAAAGGTAGTGTCTGGATATTGGGGGAGGCAGAGTGTAAGCTCAGTTTTGCCAAAGGCTGTCAAGAGTAAATTCCTTAAAAGTGATCTGACACAGCAGATGTGAAATTGAAAGGTCATTATTGTAAAACTATACATAGGAGCCACAAATACACAGAATATATATTTTATAAAAATTTTCTGTAATTGATTTTCTGGTTGAATATTTTCTCCCATTAAAGTCTTTCCTAAATTTAATATGTGCCTTTGGTTTCCAACTGTGTTTGCTGGAGAGAAGATGGCCTACTATAGCATGTAGGCCACTATCCATGCAACACTTTTTTAAACCTAAACCTAAGGTCTCAAATTACCCCTACTGATGCAACCTAAAAATGCCCAGCCCAAGCTCCCCTCCTGTTAGACCCATGTTTCCTCCTACCCACTGCACAGCCCCACCTGGACAGCTGGCAGAAGCTCACTGCTTACATGGCTCACACTGACTGCATCCTCCACACCTTTGCTCGTTAACTTACTACCACTTCTTCCTCCCTGATACTCAATCTCAGATGAGAGGAAAAGCTTCTGCCAATTGAGAAATCTCGGAATTCAGGGTCATTATAGACTTTACCTGCCATCTCAAAGTTCCTAACTTCCTAAAACTCTTGTACATCACATCGCTCACCATCCTCCCATTCAGGCTGAATTAAGTTCTTTGTCATGTTATTTTGTTTTGTCTACTTGATATTCTTTCTCAGCATACGTTCAATAAATGTTTGCTGGATGAATCAAGTTGCTGGAGGGTGCCATTCCCTGATTCAAAATGTGGAGCCTGCCCCCTGCCTGGGCCTTCCACCTCCATGGATGAAACCCACAGTTCTCCAACTGCTCACGGAACTTCAGAATTCCTATGGGAAACTATTATTGAGGGTGTCACCATGGACGTCTCCTCCCCAGGTCCAAACACCATCTTGGAGGTGGGGTTGCTCTCAACAGGATGGTCCGTGGTGCTTCCTTCCTAGGAAATATGGTCTATCAGATTTCCCCAGCCCATTTATGCTCCTTGCCCTGCACTGGCGCCCACACTTTCTTATCAGTTGGATAAGAAAAAGCCATCTCCACAGGTTTTCCACCCACCCTGCAGACTGGTGGCAACACAGGCCAGCCGTCCTAGCCACAGGACAGGACCCCCGCCCCTGCTATGCCACGACCTCAGGAGCCCGGGAAGGCAGTTTGAGCCGTGGACACCATTTGGACAGCTTTCAAGTGGATCCATGCCCCGCCCTTTATCTGCAGAGTCTGAGGTGATTGGCCCCAGGGATTTCTCCTTCCAATTTCACCCTCCCTGCAGCTAGCAGCATGCTCCCTTCCACTGCTCCTGGGTATTCCTGGCCTATCTCAGCTGTCCTTCCTTGGTCACCCACCCTTCACTCACATAGCCCCACCCTCTATATGGGGTTGCACTCCACTCAGGGGGAAAGCCCCCTGTCTCCAGCAGGCATCATGACAGCTCCCCAGCCCTGGGACCCTGGCAAGGATGCCCTCAACCACTAGAGTAGTCAGGAGATGTCGCTCACCTGAATTCAGGGGCAGGGAGACAAGTGTACTCTTCCTGACAGAAGTAGGGGGACTCTACAGTAGTGGGGTGTCTGGCATGCTGCTGATCCATTCATCCAACAGACCTGCCCTGTCAGACCACCCCGCAACTTCCAGCTGATGATGATTCAGAGGCTTCTCCAGCCCTTCCACGTTCTTTCTCCTGAATCCCTGCACCTCTCCACCGTCTCTCCTTTTGGCCCCTTTCCCCCTAAGCTGAACTCTAGATTCAGAGCCCTGACTGCCAGCCTGCCTGGGGCTCTCTGGACTTGGTTTTGTACTCATTTTCTCTCATGGACTCTGGCCATCACTTTCCCCAGGATGCTCTCAGTGCCCCTCACTAGCTGAGGGTGTCCTGGCTGGTCTCCTCCCCTGGCTGCTGGTCATTCTAGCCAAATCCCCCTTTCTCAAAGTAGAGGGGGAAATGTCTTGTTGATACTGCAGAATCTTAAATCATTTCCAATTTTTATGAGAATGCAAACTGGTATAGCACTTGTGGAATAAAATTTCAGATGCATTTATGAAATGTTAAACAATTCACACCCTCTCCACTCTAACCCAATGTTTGTGTTAGTATGTATATCTTATCAGAAAACATTCATATCTACCCAAAGATTCATAGTCAAATATGTTGTTTTCATTTTATTAATCATACGATAAAGGGAAAACAACATGTTTCCACCAGGAAAAATTGTTTATGCGATTAGTTATGGTATATACAAACTTTAACATTCCAGGGAATACTTTCAAAAGTGAGGTAGGTCTATATGTGCTGTTATGGGAAGATCCTGCATCCATTTTATTAAGTGACAAAAGCTAGTGGCAGATCAATATACACAGTATTACGGGTTAGGTTGAATAAAAACAATATATTTGTAGAGCATATCTATGAAAAAGCCATAGTCACCTTTAGAATAACACACATTAGGGGCGCCTGGGTGGCTCAGCTGGTTAAGCGCCTGACTCTTGATTTCGGTTCAAGTCATGATCTCGGGGTCCTGAGACCGAGCTCCGAGTCGGGCTCTGCATGAAGCCTGCTTGAGAGTCTCTCTCTCTCTCTTTCTCTCTTTGCCCCTCCCTCCACTCACACACTCTTTCTCTCTCTCAAAGAAAAGAAAATGTTTTAAATTAAAAAAAATAAAAATAACACACTAGATTGTTAGTCATGGTGACTTCTGAGGAGGAGGCTGAATTGTGGAGGAACTTTTAAAAGGGGATATTGTGACTCATCTGTATTTTTAGAAGTTTTTTGCAATAGGAAAATATGTACTACTACCTTCTTAAGTAAAATTGCTAGATAAGCCCAACAACAAAAAAAGCAGCTGCATGAAAGTAACTGCTAACTGATGCAACAAACTGTGACATTTGAAGGGCTAACACAACAGAAGTGCATCTTTGTGCACACAAATTCTGCTACAGTTTGGCAGGGGCCCTCTGCTTTTCCTAGACCCTGGGTCCAGGTTGCTTTCATCTTGTGGCTCCCCTATCTCAACACGGGGTCACCATGTTTGCTGGTGAATCAAGGGAGACAGCATGGAGTGGACATACTGGTTCGCAAACGCCTGGACGTGAGAAACAATGCCTCTGCTCACATCTCCATGGCAAAGGGTCATCACACAGCCCTCCCTAACTACAAGGGGACTGGCAAGGTGGTGTCCCCTGTATCCTGGAAGGAAAGCAAGACACACTATGGATGAACATTAAAGTTTCTCCCATGTATTGTTACACAGTAGGGGCTTAACCAAATGCAACTATTATAATTTGTTATGACTGACTTTATTGGTGGGAGGAGTTTCTTTTTTTAAGATTTTATTTATTTGTCAGTGAGAGAGAGAGAGAGAGAAAGAGATTGCACAAGCAGGGGGAGCAGCGGGCAGAAGGAGAAGCAGGCTCCCCATTGAGCAGGGAGCCTGATGTGGGACTCGAGCCCAGGACCCTGGGATCATGACCTGAGCCAAAGGCAGATGCTTAACTGACTGAGCCACCCAGGCATCCCAGGGGAGGAGTTTTTGAGGTCAGTTTGCCTTGGAATTCTTTGAACTTTTCAAGCACCTCCTGTGTGACAGATACTTTCAAGTACAGGATGACATCTCATTTTCAAACGATTCTGTGATCTCAGCAGGGAGGATTCACTTCTTCATTTAGTGACCAGAGGATTACTACAGAGAGTAAGGTTCTATGTTGGGGGAGAGAAGGTGATTCCTAGCTGTTCCTTGGGGACCAGTGATGAGCTCGTTAGCAGGCCAGGTTCAAGAGTGAGACAGAGGAGCACACAGGGGAATACCAGGGAAAGGCTGCTGTAATTCGGGAAAGTGCCAGGTCTGGAAAAAATGCCAGCGCCTGGGCAGTCAGTTTTCAAAGAACTCTGAGGTTCGGGCAGAAGAACTCTAGGTTAATAAAGCCCACAGACAGTACCCAAAACCTGTTTGATTCTCATTGTCACCTTCCTTCCTTAGCAACAGGATTTTTAGTACCTTAGCCACAGCATCTTTCTTTTTGTCACCTGGAAGACACCATGCTGTCCTCAGGAATGATGTAGGACACGGAAGGTTGGACACAGGCTGCAGTGGGTGGGAACAGCGTGGACTCTACATGAATTCAGACCCGGGTTCTAGTCTCTGCCCTGTCACTCACAAGCCATGTGATCCTGGGAAAATGACTAAGTCCTAGGAGCCTCAGGTTCTTTCTGAAGTGAGTGAGTTAAGTGAGTGAGTTTGATAAGCCCCGTCTTGCAGGACTGCAGGAATGCATGTGATATATGGAAAGCACCTTGCACAGTGCCTGGCATATATTGGAACTTTGATAAATGGCAGTGATTTCAAGTGTTGTTTTGATCCCAGATCCTTCCACTCTCTCCTCTGGGGTAATTTTTTTTTTCTGTTAATGAGCTCATGTTAGAGAATGTGCAGCTCAGTAGGACATGGAATAGCTAATCACCCAAAGAGGGTGCTTCATAAGTAAAACTCAATCCATTTTCTAAATCAGAGGATATATGTGAGATATATGGGAATATTTATGGCATTCAGGTGTGAGGGAATTGTCCCAGCTGGACACAATACAAAGCTCCTAGAATGTGAGTCAAAGACCAGCTCCTTCCTCCCTCCCAGCTGCTCTTCCACCAAACCACTCCTTTCACTCATTTCTCCCCCCACCAAAACGTAGACCTTGCTTACTTATAGCTGTCCAAATTACACTCCAGATAATCAACTAAAATGACTTTTTAATGCAGTGGGTTCTGGCTTTGCATGGTCAGGACAAGAGTGCCAGTCTAGAGTCTTCTGGGCTCCACTTCAAAGAAATATCACTGTATTTCTCCAGAAATACTTGCAGATGATAGATATAAAACACCTAGTCTGTGCAATGTGTTCAACGGCCTTGGGATGAGAGTGCAGGATACCTTCTTTTCTTGCCCCAGGAGGAGATTTCTCCCTGGTTTGTCCATGATCCAGAAGGAACTTCTCAGAGCAATTATCCATTTCAGACTTTGCTGCCACCTCTAAGGTACCCTGTCTCCAAGTAGGGCCACTGTCACCCCCCAGGTTCATGGTGATCAGCTACACAGAATGAAGCATGGTGACCCGACACCCTGAGCCACCCAGGCCAGGGGCACTTCCACTGCAGTGCTTGCCCCAGGAGCCGCACTCCCTCACCCTTCTTCCACTTCCTCTGCAGGTCTCAGGGCACCTCTCCCCACTTTCCTGCCATGAGTGCAGCTGCTAGACAGTCCCCTAAGGGTGGAACGTGTCCTGCTTTTCCTAATGTCCTCACTGCTCACACACAGGGCCTTCCAGAGAGTAGAGCTCAGCCCATGTCTGGGAATCAAGGAGCCAATGAACAGGGCTCCCTCTGTGCAGAGATGTCATTTCTCCTCCTTTCATGAAGAACTAAGTGAATGAAGGCACACGCATCTATGTTACTTTTGCAGAATGACAGATGAGAAGGAGTAAGAAGCAAAAATGAATAATCTTTTATTTCCGTATTTCCTGACCCCGTCACTTGACTGCTCCATTCTTCCACATTTCCAACAAATTCCTATGTCAATGCCCTGTGATTTCATTCCAGAACACAAACAAGGAGGGAAGATCTCCCACCTTATTTCCAGAACATGACAAAACTCTTAAAACTCTTGAACTGGGTAAGTACAAATGCTGTGGGGTGGATGTCACCCACACATTTACCTGCCGAAGCTGGTTAAAACTTCTACTCCAAGGAACAACATTTGAGAGCTTCCTCAAGAAAACCAAGCTCTGGATGTCAGTCATCGCAGAGAACAGGCCCCCAGAGAGGCTGGTTCTTCACCCTGCTTTCTTCCCCCAACCCTCCCTGGCCCTGCCCTACTTAGAACTCCCGGGGCTCTCTCTTTTCACACACACACAGGGAAGAACCAAAATGTGGCCTCACTTCATGCCCAGCACCCCGCAGGAGAAGCTGCTGACCCCACCAAAGCCTGGAAAGGGCCTGGCCACCAATGGGACTCAGGCCTCCTCTCCCTCATCTCTCACAGCCCCTTCAGACAGGGCCAGGGAGGAAGCCAGCTGCCTGCGCCTGACCCGGAGCAAATACTCCAGCATTTGCAACTTGCTGGTTTCGGCATGGGCCCTGGAACCCCACGGGAACTCGTAGTGAGCAGGGTCGCTGCCAAGCACCTGCCGGTACTCCAGGTACCCTTCCTGCACCCAGACCTTGGTGAGGAGCTCCCTAGGCTCCCCGTAGATGACGTGCTCCTGGCCGGCATACACCCCCATGACACCCAGTGTTTCCCACACCTCCTCCTCGGGGGCACAGTCGCCATGCATGAGGCTCACCACCAGGAGCACCACTAGGAGGCCGGTCTTGGGGACTCCCTGTTCACCGCCCAGCATCCCATCATAGGTGAGGCCCAGGACGGGGTCCAGGATGTAGGAGTGGTCGCTGGGGTCCACTTCCTTCACATCCATACCAAAGACCAGCTGCAAGCACTCGGAGGCCTGGCCCAAGATCACAGGGAAGGCATCCAGGGCATCCTGGCCGACGATCTCCAGCATCTCTACCTGGCTGGTCGGCTCCTTGATGTGATGCTTGAGGAGCAGAAATTCCACCAGCTCGGCCAGCTTCCCCTGGATTATGTTTTGGAGCCCGGCTAGGCTTCTTCAGGCTCCTCGCAGGGGCTGGACCCGTCCTCATTGGAGCTGCTGGAGCCCTGGTCAGGCTGGCTACAGGCAGTGGCTGCCTGGGCAGTGGGGGAGGGGCAGGCACTCAGAGAGCTCTGGGGACGATTCTGGAACCCAGCAGCAGACCCCTCCTCCGAGGGGACCAGAAACAGGGCAGAGCAGGAGCCAGATGGGGCGGCGGACTGGGAGGAGGTCAAGGTGGAGAAGGAGGAGGGGGTGCGGGGGACCTTCTCCTCCCCAGCCCCCAATAGCTGTGCCTCCACCAGACCCTGGGCTGGGCCTGGGTCTTCCTCCAGCTTCCAGAGCTCACCCCTCTGACCCAGGGGCATGGCATTTGTGTCGGGCTGAACCTGAAGAAAGAGGTGGGACGGTTCCT
>NW_027399009.1:0-9183 GCF_003265705.2 Callorhinus ursinus | reverse complement strand
CCCTCCCTCCTTCCTGACCCTCCTCCCCCTCCCCCTCCCCCTTCCTGACCCTCCTCCCCCTCTTCCTTCTCCTCCCCCTCCTCTTCTTACCCCCTCCTCTCCTTCCTCCCCCTCTTCTTCCTGCCCCTCCCCTCCCTTCTCCCCCCTTCCTGCCTCTCCTCCCCCTCCCTCCTTCTCCTTCCTCCTCCCTTCCCATCATCATCATCATCATCATTGTCCACTCGGATGGCACTTTCTGAAAACATTACGAAAGGCTTTCTTTCACTGATTTTTGCTCCAGCTCCTTGGGGACTAGAAGGTGTTCCTACTCTCATTTTTGCCCTGGGGCTGAAGGGCTGCCTTACCCAGGGTCAGGGCTGAACCAGCCTTGAATCTCGGAGCTCTTCCTCCAAGTTCCTCTGCATTCACTTGCAGCTTTTGGCCTCCTGCTTGCAGGTAACAGTTAGCAAACAGAAAGTCTGTTTTGTGGAGGTGGGATCTGGAAGGCTCCCAGCGGATTTTGGTAGAGGACGCACTACGGAAACTGCAGCAGTGTTTGAACACCTGCCATGCATGTGCTTGAGCCAGCCATCCAGAAGGAACCACATGACCTCTCTGGAGAATCCCATCCTCTTTTACAGTTTCCCTGAGGTGCCGAGAGGGTGAGGCCTCCACCCCCACATCAGGGAGAAGCTGGGTCCCCTGTGCCATGCAGGCGAGTAAGCTGCCTCCAGAGAGCCCTGCAACCTCAGGATGGGTGCTGTGGACAGTTCTTTCCCTTTGAGGAGGCCAGGCTCCCCATCAGTAAACTGAGGGCATGGGCAGGGGTCCCCAGGGGGCTCCAGGACATGTCCTCACGCTTCCTGGTGGCCTGCTCTCAGCTCGTGCCTAGCTGAGCTGGCCGCTACAGAAGTTGCTGCTTCTCTCCCCGATCCTCTGTGTCTCAGCTGGTCCTAGCGGCCATTCAGTCCTTGACATGGCAGCCTGATTCCAGGCCCAGTTCTGAAGGCTGTGGGGGATTCCTGCTGCCCAGCACATCCCGGGATGTGCTTTCAGCTGCTTCTGAGTGCCCTGTCTCACATGTACACGTGCCCTGCTGCGCTGCCCGATTGCTCTGCAGGCGGACATTCACCTTCTAGGCCAGGGAGGTTGGAGTCTGGACGGTCAGAAAGCCCCCACTTTCTCCAAAATTAGTAGCTGACAAATGAGAAGACCCTGATGCCCTGGCGCTGGGGTTCTGAGACACGGAGCCCAAAGGCCATGTTCCCGTTTGTCCCATGGCCCATGGTGGCCTCTACTACCTTTGCAGCCATGGACGTGTATGACCTTGAGCGGGTCCATCACATGACCTCTTGCTGCACCTGTTCTCCAGTCAAAGAAAACACAGTGAAGATCCTGCCTCGGAGAGCTTTGTGGCCACGGCCACAACCCACCCACCCAGAGGGGAGCCATTCGTGGAGGGATTCGGGCATGAGATCGGGAGGCATGGCGGCTGTCTGGGTCTGGGCTGTGGCCGCAGGCTGCTCGGTCAGGATGACCTCTGAGAAGCGCAGCCAGGACTTAGAGGCAGGCTGGCATGTAAAAAGTGGGCTTCTTGTTCCTTTTCCCACAAAGATCTGGAGCCAGCACCCCACCCCACCCTTAGAAGAGATTCTGTACGTGCATTTTTGTTTTGTTTTAAAAATTCTTGTATAACAAAATTAGGGTTTTTTTCCCCTTTTGGTATAGAGTCTGCAAACTTAGCAGAGGCGTAGATTCATGTACCCACCAGCACAGTCAGGGTAAAGAGCTGCCCTGTCACCTTACACTCTCCCATGCCGGACCTGCAGTTACACCAAGTGCTGACTAAGCATCCCGGAGGGCTCTCCCAGGACGCTGGCCTTCCAGGGCTCCAGCCAGGAAAGTCTGAAGGTCACCAGGGCAGGTGGTCACCCTGTGTCATCACCCCTCCCCTGGGAACCCCTGGCTCGCTCTCTTCTGTTCTGACCTTGGATCATCCGGTAGCCTCTGCAGGATGCCTGCCTGGGGGTCTCTCTTGTGGGGGGCTCCTCTGGCTGCCAGGTAGCATTCTGTGGTGTGGACGGACCATGTCTGCTTATCCATGTACCTGTGGAAGGACATGTGGATCGTTTCCAGCCTTGGTGTTCACAAGTAAAGCTGCTATGAACATTCGTGTCCAGGTTTTTGAATACCTGTGTTTTTATCTCTCCATGAGTGGGATGGCTGGTCATGGGGTACATCTGTGTTCAACTGCCTGAGCACTTGGCGAACGGTTTCCCAGAGAGGCATGCCATTTCACTTTCCACTGGAAAACGTAGGGGTTCTGTGGTCGCTCCTCTCACGAGCGTTAAACACAAGGTGCTCCGCTTGAGGCCCCAGGGGGCCCTTGGTGATGTCTGGAGCCAGTTTTGGTTCTCATGGCCTGGAGAGTTCTACTGGCATCTCGTAGGGGCAGGCCAGGGGTGCTGCTAAACCCCTACAGTACACAGGTGGACCCTACAACAGGGACTTGTCCACCCAAAATGTCAGTGATGCCTGAGACGAAGCTTAGCTCGACCGTGTGAAGTCCTCTGGCCCGTTTTCCCAAGGATCTCCCATGATCACTAGATTCTCTCACTTGGTCAATCCTGCATAGCTTTGAAGGAAAATGATTTTGTGAGCCCCACCCATGTGTCCCCCTTTATGAGGACACAGGGAGCTAATGTGTCCTTGGTCCCTCTTTCCATTCCTTCTCGCTGACACGAGGACGGAGAGCTGTGTGTACACGGTGCTATTGTGGGGATTCAGCAGGTGCATGGACGGGGTCCCTGCAGGGCGTGGCCTGTCCCGGGCCTTCACGTCGCACCGGTAGTGGGAGACATCACGTCCTCATCGCTGTGGATGGTGGCTCCTGAAGCTGCCTGGACATGTCTGACCTCGCGTCCTCCAGTGTGGCCCCACGCCATCTCGCGCTGCTCAGCGGGGCGCACACCCGCCCACCTGCCGCGTGCCGCTGGGGCTGCTGGACCTCACGGATGCCTGGCGGGTTTCAGCACTATTGTCTCTGTCGGGGAGGCCTGCTGGCTCTGGGCTTGTCCTCTCTCGCACCGTCCATCCACTGGCTGGGCTGCCATCTTGAGAGCCCTCTGCACCAGCCTGGACTGGTGGCCGTGCTCATGGTGTGTGCGATGACACCACAGCCCCGGGGGAGTGCCAGTGTCCAAGGACAGAGAGTTCTTGGTAAAGCGACAGTACAGTGGCACATGGCTAATTAAATATAAAGTTTAAAGTGAAAATGCAAACTGATAAGATGGAGTGGGGTGGGACATGGGCTGGGAACCGCATGGAGCCTTGAAGGACCCGTGAGCTGGGTGGGTAGGGGCTTTCCGGGGACGGTGCCGGGCAGGCCCAGAGGGCGGGCATGCAGGGAAGGCAGACGGCCTCCCGGGGGCGAGAGCTAGAGAAGGATCACTTCTGGGGGGGTCGTTGAGAAAGGAGAGAAGGTAGTTAGAAATGGAAGACCAGGAAACATGATGGAGTATGGCCTCCCCTGGACTGGGCAGGGCGGTGGGAGGCCTACAGCCTTAACTGAAAATTGTTGTAATTATACTTTCTAACCAAAAATTAATTTAAATTTAATTCAATTAACATGGACAAAATACTGCAAGACAAACATTCTGAAAACCAGAGGGC
Organism: Callorhinus ursinus; assembly: GCF_003265705.2. Classification (NCBI taxonomy): domain Eukaryota; kingdom Metazoa; phylum Chordata; class Mammalia; order Carnivora; family Otariidae; genus Callorhinus; species Callorhinus ursinus. Next base: position 5,532 of record NW_027399009.1, on the reverse strand, counting down.
ACCTTGGCTGGTCAGTCCCATTGAGGCCCAGGGTAGGTGGCGGGCATTAGGAGGTCACTTGGGGCTTATGTGCAAATGTGGCGTCTTCTGTGTTTCTCAGAATGTCTTTGCTCAGCAGCCAGCCTGTGGATGTGGAAGGTGGCCCAGTGGCTCCTTAATTGTGTGGAAAACTTAACTCCCTCATGAGCCAAAAGTTGATGAAAGTAGCATAAAAAAATGGGATGTCTCAGGGCACCTCTTTTTCATGGAATTGATTCCCTGAGTTTTTAGTAAGCATCAAGTGGCCAGTGGAAATAAAAACAAGCCTGTTTATCTTTTAGAACCAGATCGGAGGTAAAATAATTCACTTAAAGATAATTAAACCCAAGGAGTGCACAGAAGCAACAGGTAATAAACACGTAGGGAGATGTTGACTAAATCGGAAAGGGAGAGAAAAATATTTGGAGGAGATAAACACAAGCCAGAATCTTTTCAAAGCCCTCCTTGGTTTGGCTAAACTTCGGCGCGGGAACATCCGATAGGATTAGTTCCAGTTTGCGGGTTTCTGAGACAGTGGAGAAGCAGGTGAGGATCTGCACCCACTGGGTCCCTCCAGCCCAGCGCTCTTGTTTTCAGATGCAGGTAACTGAGGAAAAATAAATCACCTTTGGCATCTAAGACTTTAGGTATCCGATCCACTCGTTTATTTCTCTTTCTCTGAAAAATGTAACTTCTAAATAACAGCGTATTTATTCATTTGATTCTAATTTGTGGTGATAACCAAAGGGACATCCAATTTAAAAGACTGTATCAAAGTGATTCAAGTACTTAAGTGCTCTTTAATTAAATTCAGTTTTTATCAAGCGCTGCTTAATTGACCGTCAGCGGTCTCTGAGTCGCCTCAGGACATCACCGCTTCCAGCTGATGACCGAGTTGCTCCTCAAAGGTGGGCGGGGTCTCTATTCCACCTGCTGCCCTAGGTCCACTCGGGTGCCCCATGGGCATGTGCACCTGGGCGGGGCGTCTCTATTCCACTTGCCCTAGGTCCACTTGGGTTCCCCATGGGCATGTGTACCTGGTTGGGGCATTTTCGGGGTCACAGTGGCTGGGGCCACTGCAGCAGTCGGGGTGCTCCAGGTCCGTGGTGTCCAGACAGTCCTGCCTGGAGAAGGCTGCCCACCGAGGATGGCTCACCAGCCTGTGGGGGCCCTGACGGTGCAGGTTACATGCCTGGCTGCAGCGGCCAGGACGGGCAGCCATGTCCTCACAGGGAGCTTGGTGTGTCTGCTCTTGGTGGCGGCTGGGGGGCAGGCAGCAGGCAGGATGGGAGGAGCGGCATGCTGGGTCAGGTCAGACCAGCCCTTGGGTCTTGTTGAAGAGTCTGTCTTTGTGAGCAGTGGCAGCTCCTGACGCATTTTAGGAATGGGGGTGATGCAGTGAGGTATGCTTGCCTTTTTTTTTTTTTTTTTTTTTTTTTGGAGCGATCACTTTGGCCAGTTTGTGGAAACGGAAGTGGAGGAGGCCAAAAGTGGAGGCTTGTTTCTGGCTCCTGGGCAAGTGCTTTGTATTTCTTCAGGCCAGCGCCACCCTCGCTGGCCAAGCGCTACTCCTTCCTCCGGTTGTGACCTTTGACTTATGGCTCAAAGGAGACACTCTAGATCCTGGTCTGAGCCAAGTGAGCCCCCAGAGCCGTGTGTCTGTGCCCCCAACTTTAATGCCTGTCAAGTGCCCTGGGTGTGGGTGGGGCTTGTGCAGCCATCTCCTGGGGCTGTCTACACTGCTGGTCGGCAGCCCTCACTATGGAGGCTGGATGAGGGGATTGGTTCTGATCCTTGCCAAATGCCCTGGAACCTCACTGTTTTATATCAGGAGTTCTTGGCTGCACTTTGGACTCACTAGGGGAACTTAGAAATATAGACCAATGGAAACAAACTCGCTGGGGACCTGTTTGCCCCAGCTGCAGTGTGTCCCATCTGGGTCAGAAGCAGGGACCTTGCAACATGCAGGTCACATTCAAACGTACAACAGCACACGGTTCTAGTGCGCTGGAAAGACCTCAGAGACAGCAGAGGCTCTGCTTCCGTAAGATGTTTCGGAAGGGTCAGTTCTCTGCCCAGCGCTCTGTCGGCTAAATGTTTCTAATGCAACCAACATCATTAACTCTGCAGAGGATCAAATGGGGAGTCTGGCCGCATCGGAGAGCAAGTATTCAGTGTTCAGAATCCATTAGTCATATTACGTCCGTGGTGCTTTAGTCATGTTTTGAGAGGGAAGATTTGGTTGAGAGGGGAATGTATGTGTGTGTACGTGCATGTGTATTAATGCATGTGTGTGCACTGTGCACATGTGTGTGCGCCTAAGTGCACGTTTACAATCTGTGTATACATAGGTGTGCACACACGTGTGCACGTGAGCGTGCACTTACCGGTGAAGACATAATGGGAGTGTGATCATCACTGAGCATCCCCCTTGCAAGGAGCCCTAAGAGCTGTGCCGATGTCATTTCAGACCAGGGTGTTGGTCGTCACTCTGGTGGGTGGAGGAGTCGGGCTGGGTGAGGTTATGTGACCTGTGAGGGGTGAGGCCCGAGGCTCTGTGATGTTGCTCGTGTGGCAGGTTCATAGACTTGCTCGTCGACACACCAACCCAGCAGTTGGCCTGGGTGCTGCTCGGCAGGGGAAGTGCTGCGCCACCTGGCTCCTGCTCCAGGGAGACAGACTCGCCTGGAGGCAGGCGGGGGATGGCGGCAGACCCCATGGCCAACCCCTGGAATTGGGAAGGTTTCCTCAAATGACGTTAGCCTGGGAGTGGGCTTCCATCAGAGGAGAGATGTGAGTTTGGGGAACAGAAAGTGGTAGATCCGTGAAGAGTTGCTGCTCTTTATTGTCTGGGACGTGGATTTGGTCCTCTTGTAACCGACATGCTTGCAGTGTGATGGTGAGTGTTTGGGCAGACATACAAGCTGGGGACACACTGCTACACAGAGCCGTGTGCTCGCCACTGGCCTCGACACCTGGGCCGCGGCAGAGTCCCCTCCGAGCCCCTCTCCTCCCCCAGAGATAAGCCACTGCAACCCTGAATTGGTTGCCTTTCAGGCCAATGAGCAGGATTAGTTTGCAGGGTGGAGAGGTTATGTGAGTGCAGCCCGCTGTTTAACCAGTTTTGTGTTTCCTGGCGGGGGCTCCACACTCTGTTTTAAAGACGTAGCATTAGCTGTTGCACGAGCATGCCCCAGTGCTCGTGCTTGTCTGAGGGACTACAGGGGGTTCCCAGCCCTTCGCTGGTGCCCACAGCACGGGACTGAGCTCTGAGCATACGAGGGAGCTTCACTGGGGGTTAGACTACAGGACGTGCCGGGCGTCAGGAAGCTCCTCTCCAACTTAGAATCCGGGTATTGACAGATCTCGGGCATGGAGTGAACTTCTGCACCAATGACAGTCTGTCGGGGCATTCCGTACTCTGCACCCCGTTAAATGAAGCAGCCGGTATCACTGAGGAATAGTCTGGGCATCAACCACCCAGTCAGCCCCGAAGGTGGGAAACTCAGCTCACCAACAAACAGATTATGACACTCAATTTTCAAAACAGTGAAAGGTCCTGGGCCATACATACCATTTCTCTCTCTCTTCCAAAATGGTTCACGTGGTGGAAAAGAAATTGCATGCAAGATGGAAATTAGAATTATAATCACTCGAAGTTCATAATCATGTATCGGAAACATCCTGGTGAAAAGCTGTCTTCATTATAAATATTCTTAAATACAGTCACATTCTCTATGGGAATGTTACAATTACTCAGGCTAAAAGAGTTCTGTAGAAGTGTCTCCTTGATCATAGTGTTTTCCTACAAGTAAAGAAATCCTGAGGGGTCGGACATAAGAGCAACATCCTGGTCACGTAAAGCGCCTCTCCAATAACGTAGCCTCAGGAGATAATCTTGAAAACGCATTTTCCAGCAACGTCGACTGGAGGATGCCTAAGTGGGCAGAGTTTAAGAGCCCGTAAGACCCGGTCAGATTTTATGGGGCCCCTTCAATGCCACAGTGTCCCTCTCATTCCCATCTCCTACCCCCAGATTAACAAAAGACATTCTTTTTTTTTTTTTTTATAAAGGTTTTATTTATTTATTTGAGAGCTAGAAAGCAAGAGAGAGCACAGAGGCAGAGGGAGAAGCAGGCTTCCCGTGGAGCAGGGAGCCCAATGCGGGGCTCGATCCCAGGACCCTGGGAACATGACCTGAGCTGAAGGCAAGACGCTTAATGACTGAGCCACCCAGGCGCCCCTAGGGCCTTCATTTCATCTGCAAAACACCTTCACCTTTCCCTGACCACGTCACAGGAACCCCTGTTGCATGCCCAAGCCTGGCCCTTGCTCCTCGAGGATTACACAGGTTGTCTTCACGGAGGGCCAGGGGTCCTGCGGGTGCTCTGCAGACCCTGCCAGACCAGCAGCCTCAGCATCACCCCGCAACTTGCTGGAAAAGCAAACTCTCGTTCCCACCCAGACCTACTGCATAACGGCCTGTGGGGTGGGGCCAGCAGTGTGTCTCACAAGCCCTCCGGGCAATTCTGGGGTGGGTTCCCAGCCCTGGGGTGCACAGACTGAGGGGTGGCAGTGACATGGGGAGGGGTGTTCAGAGCCAGCAGTCCGAGCTCACGTGGTTCACAAGCATCATCTTGGAGTAGCTGTGTGAGGAGAGTCGTTTGTTACTGACCTCTCAGAAATGAGGAAACAGGTGGAGAGAAGCCCCAGCTGGTGCTTGTCAGGGCTGGGGTTCAGACCCCTCCTTCTGACTCGAGAGTGTGGGCTCCTGGTGGCTCAACAGCCTCAGCAGGGCCCCTGGGCTGAGTGGCTCTGCAGAGGACCGTTGTGGTGGCCACACTGGGGGCACTGGCCACGGCCCTGCCTTGCCCAGCAGCTACTGTCGAGGCTCTGCTTGCCCAGCCCGGCCATGCTGTGTGGAGCGGCCTCACAGCGGGGTCTGGCCTCAAGCCCCGAGCCCCCGTGGTGAGTCCTCCTAGTACGGAGGCCAGGAGAGCCCAGAGCCAGGGCCCGCGGGCTGCATTCTGTTTGTTGAGCGGGCTTTGTGCTGTCCTGGTGATGGGGACCAGCGCTGGGCTGCTTGGACCCTGGGTGGGACCCTGGCTCTGTCGTTCACTGTGTGAACAAGCAGGTCACTGTTCCCTCGTCTGTGGAAGGGGGTCAGGAAGAGCATCTTCATTGGACATTTTCGTAAAGAGCCATTGACATAACCCATCCAAGGACTTCGCAGAGTGCCACCAAGTGTGCTGTCAGTGTGAATTGGAGAAGCCTTTAGAAACCACCGTGTCCCTTCATTTTATAGAGGAGGAAGTGAGAATGTCTGCAGACTAGCCCATGATTATGTAGTAGCAGAGCCTCAACCAGGCTTCTAACTCCTTCTCTCCACCTGACGTCCTACCACCCACCGTTTCCATGCGTCCGTCCCTCATCTGTTCGTCTACCACACACTCTGTCCCTCCCTCCCTTTCTCCCTTCAACCTTCCATCCCTCCCTCCATCATCCTTCATCTAC
>NW_027399008.1:0-9156 GCF_003265705.2 Callorhinus ursinus | reverse complement strand
CCCATGTGGGGACATGACCTTGGCATCCCCAGGCATGTAGAGGCATGCGCACCTGCAAACCCACCCACACACACCACTCTGAATGCCCAGCTGGGGTCAGAAGGGGAGGACACCCAGGGAGTGAGGTGGAGGACAAGGGGGAAAGAAGAAAGAGGTTGGAGACAGCTGGGCCATGGGGCAGGGCATCAGGACTCCGGGCCAGGACCCAGATCCAGAGCATGGGGAGGGGAGACAGGCCAGGCTGATGGTCGGGGGTCTCCAAGGGGCCCAGGGTGTTGCCAGGACACTGGGAAAAGACAGCGTCTGGGGTCTGGTGTCCACCACCACCCTGGGCACGTGGGAGTAGGAAGAGATACCCACCCCCACGTCCAGAGGGCTAAAGCACAAAAAGCCTCAGCTTACTCTGCTGTCACTTGGGCTGCAGAGATGCAGTGTCCCAAGGGTCCCACAGGCTTGTAGAAGAGCCTGTTGGCCTTGGATCTCCATCCCCGACCCCCTGTGATCTGTCTTGGGAAAATGATTTGTACACACTCGAGGTCCTTCTCGGCAGAGGACACACTGTGGGCTTGGGGGGCTGAGGACTTGGGTGCGCAGAACGTGGCAGAGCACTGGGCCACCAGTCTGGAGACCAAGGTCGGGGCCGTCCCTGTTGCAGCCTCAGGGTCCCCATGTGGAAGAGGGTCCAGAATCACCGCTCTGGTCAGGGTGAGGAGGCCTTAGGCAGGAATGGAGCACCGGGACCGGAGAGGGAAACAGGGACAAGGGAGGGTTCTAAGGTTTCTCACATCGCCCATGGAACACACAGGTCCTGCTACTGTGAGAGACACAGACACAGAGACAGAGAAGGAGACAGAGAATGAACACAGGACAGAGGGAACCAGAAGTCATAGACTTTCCTCCATCACCTTGGAAATGACATCACAGCATTTTGTGTCATTCTATTCCTGAGAGCGCCGTCCCACAGGCCATCCACCCTGGAGGGGAGGGGATTGCACAGGAATGTGTGACCAGGATTCAGGGGTGCCAGGTGCCACTGTGGGGACTACCAAGCACACGGGCACAGACGAGGTCCTGGGACCTGAGCCTAACCCTAATGGGAGCCCCTGGAAGTCTGTGTTGTGAGAGGACAAGGTCACAATCAGTTCATTACTACCTTCCCACGGGGGCTGGGACACATGCAGGAGGGGGGTGGCTTTGCCTGGACCCAGAGCAGACTCTGGGGAAGTCTGCATCAGGTGCACCTCCTCTCCTGCCAGTCACTGTCAGCCTACAGCATTGGAGGGTGGATACCCTGACAACCCTCAGCCCCGGGGACAGAGCCAGTGTGACATGGTCTCCCAACAGGCCTGTAAGCCAGGTTGCCACAGTGCTCACTCTCCTCCTGCAGGCACACTGTGCCACATCCTCCCTCAGTCTCCCTGGGCCCAAGTCTTCCTCTGTTCGTGGACCATCCTTGACCCAGGCTCCACACGCTGGGACTGGGAGCAGGTCGTCTGGACCTTCTGGAATCTCGCTTCCGTGCCTGTGACATGGGCACAGTCCGCCCTCACAGGCTGCTCAGAGGAGACCCAGCGCAGGAAGAGGCAGGCCAATGCAAGGGAGATGGCAAGTGACCCCAGAGGGAGCACATGGTCCTTGCAAAGGCACCGGGCTCACAGGACCCAGCGTGGGATGTGGGTGTCAGGCCAGGGAGCACAGGGAGTCCTGGTGGGGGTGGCCCTGATGGGGAGGTCACGGAAGGGTCCCAGAAGAGGCAGGAGACAAGGAAGACAACAGGACAGAGCTTCCCAAGGAGGTTGATGGAAGGATCAGAGAATCGCAGAGACCCTTGGGAAAACTCAGAGACCCTGGAGATGTTGGCTGAAATGCTGGCATTTGGTCTGAAACGTTGGGTCACAACACTGCAGTTGACACTGGATCATTTATTCTTTGTTGGTTCTAGGAATCAGTATGTACCTGCCAGTAGAACTCACATTGCATGAAGTCTAGGATATACTTACTTTTCATCACTTTTCAGGACAAGATTTTTCTAGAGGAAGTGCTAAGTTTGGGTCTTCCATTCCTTGCATTGCCAAGGATGAACCAGCCTCCTGTGAAGGCAGGTATGGAACATGTGTAGAGGTCCTACCCCTGATGGCGTCCCTAGAAGTAGAATCCAGAATACCCCGATGTGCAGATGGGGAGCCTGGGGAGGCCCTGAGAGGCACAGGTTCTGTCCAGAGTCATAGCCCTGGGCATGCAAGGAGTCCAGTCTGAACCAAGATCTGTGTCCTCACAGCAGGGACACCGGCTGCACCCAGGCCTCCCGGGGGCTGTGGGTGGGCTGTGTGGGTGTCACTGTATGGATGGGGCATGCAGGGAGGGTGAACATTGAGCAGCGGGGGAAGGGGGCCCTCGGGGGACTCTTGTGTGAGGAGGAATTTGGGTAAGGAGACTCCAGGCAGTGGTGACCTCACTTCCCTGACAACAGAGCCCAACAGAATTTGGAACCCTAATAACCAGACACCCACATTCCACAGACAACCCCCTGCCAAGCTCATTTCGTTGGAGATCCTCAAACCAAGATGCTCACATGCTGCATTCCGAGGTCTGGAGGCTGCAGGCAGAAGAAAGCGCGCCCTGCAGACGCTGTTCCCCGCTGGGGATTTCATGTCAGGGCTCCCCACCGCCTCTGGCCATTTGGCCAGAAGGACAGAAACGTGACAGCAGGAGGCCCAAGGCCAGCCCCCCAGCCCCACTCGCTCTGATGACCTGTGTAGCCCCAGGTGCCCTCCCTGGGTGTGTGTGCGTGTGTGTGTGAGTGTATGTGTGGGTGCACGTGTGTGGATGGGGGTGTGTGTCTGTGTGTGTGCGTGTGTGAATGTGTGTGTAAAGAAGGGTCATGCAGGGTGGGGTCACCCGAGCAGGAGCAGGCTGATGGGGGTCAGATACCCAGTGGGGAGGTCATGTTCAAGTTCAAGCCTGGCAGTGTGGGATGGGGTATGCGGGCGCTGCCCCTTCTGCCCAAGGTTTATCCCGATAGCCATGCAGCGATTGGTCACTGCATCCCGGATGCAGGGCTGTGGACGCACAGGTCTGTGTCTGATCTGGGATCAACAGGGGGACTGGGCAGGAGGACAGTGCGGATGGCCGGGAAGGGCTGTGATGCCTCAGGGCCGGCTACCGATCGCTGTCTTTGCAGAAGGCCACGGAGGACATGGAGTGGTAGCTGGCGGATATGCCCTCCTCCCATACAGAGGGGTTGACCCCACAGTCATCCTGAGAAACAGGTGCTGGGGGTTGTCGGGCAAGACCTCCGACACCATACAGACCACTGTCCCAGGTGGTCGTCCACCGAACAGTGGTCCAGGAGCCGGAGACCACGGAGGCCGAGGCCGAGGGTGAGAAGCCTAGGGCTGGGTGTTTGTGGTGTGTGGGGATGGGTCTGTGCTAGCCCCACAGGGAGGAGCCCCAGAGGCTGGTGTGGGGCCAGGAGCAATGACTGGGCACAGAGCACACAGCAGGTGGACTACAGTTGGGGAGACGTCCCCGTGAGGAGTCCTTCCCGCCTGTGGCTTTTCTGGGAGGCCCTGGGCTGGGCTCTGTCTCTGCAAAGGCCCAAAGAGAGCAGACACAGGGGTGAGCTTTTCTCCTCTCACAGCTGCTCCACCACCTGAGGAGCTACAGCCGGATATGTAGGGAGGGGTGGTGCCTGCAGTGACTTCAGGAGGAGACCAGGAGCCGGCAGATGACCCGGCACCTGCCCACGGAGAGCCTGGCGCTGTCCAGGAAGAAGTGGCACCTGCTCCTGCCCCAGCCCCTGCCCCTGCTACAGTTCCTGCCACTCCCACTTCCCCCACCCCAGCCCCTGCCCCTGCCTCAGACCCAGATCCTGCCCCTGCCCCTGCCCCTATCCTAACCCCTGCCCCTACTCCTGCTCCTGCAGGGCTCCCACAGCCACATCCAGAGCCCACAGCCCTGCAGTGAGAGCTCCTTGTACAATTACCCTTAGTTCCATCGACAGAACCCGAGACCCCGCCCCAGTGTTTCATCCCCTCCCCCTGTGTTCCTTCTCTCTGGTACATATTAACTGTTATTTTATCCTTCCATGTCCTATACACTGTGTATTATTTGTTTTAAATAAAATTACTTGTTTTCAATTGAACACGTCATGAGCATTAAGTACAAGCCCAACGCTGTGCCACCACACCCCAGAACATTGCCGCAGAATATCTCATTCCCCAAAGGAATTCCCGAACCAGAAGCCCTCCTTGCCCGTTTCTCCTCCAGCCTAGACCATGGCACCTGCTAAGCTGCTTTCTCTCTCTCTTCCTTTACCTATTCCTGATGTTTCTGTAATTGGAATCACACAATAGGAGTCTTTGTGTCTGCCCCCCTATTTTCGAAGGGGACTCGTTTTCTTCTGTGTTTATTTGTCATAAAATTTCCCTTATTTGATATTGACATCCCCGATGGATTACACATCAGATGTAATCATAGATTACATAGATTACAATTTCTAAAGGGAATGGTGGGCACAATCTCGGGGACGAGACCCCTGGTCCTGCTGGGACACCACAGCCTGACCCCAGACAGGACAGGGCTGGTTCCTCCTGTGACCCACACAGAAACCAGGGAAATGCAGAAAGCTGGAAGACACACCGCAAAGGGCAAAAGCATTGCTCACAACCTAAGGCCAGAGAAAGGTTTCACCTGACTCTGGTCCAAACCACGCTCCAAGTCCCTGGGTTCCACAGGGACGGAGACCAAACACATGTAAGTGCAAGGCTGAAGGATAAGCACGCAGGATAGTCACTTCTGATGTACAAAGATTTATAATTTTTTTTTTACATTTTTTTAAGAGCAAGGGAGACAGAGTGTGTGAGCGGTCAGGGGCAGAGGGAGAGGGAGAGAGACTCTCAAGCAGGCCCTACACTCAGCGTGGAGCCTGACATGGGGCTTGATATCATGACATTGAGATCATGATCTGAGCCCAATTTAAGTTAGATGCTTAACTGACTGAGCCACCCAGGCATGCTGAAAATATTTTTAATTTTGAGGATATTATTTTTTCTTTCTTTTCTAATGCTTTGGTGTCAGAGCTAAAAGCATTGCTAAATCCAAGGTTATGAAGATTTATCCTCATTTATTTTTTCTAGAGTTTATAATTTTACCTCTTACTTTACCTTTACTTATTTTGAGCTAATGTTTCTATGTGGAATGAGGTAAGGGTCCAGTGTCATTCCTCTGCACGTGATAACCAATTGTCCCTCAATGTAATGTTGTCCACCCTTGTCAAAATTCAATGGACCATAGACGAATGGGTTTATTTCTGGTCTCAGTTAAATCCCACTGCTCTGTATGCATACCTTTTGAAAAGGGTATGCATAACAATAAAAATTGTTATTTTATATATTTATTTAAAATTTTTTCAATTTAAATTCAATTAATTAACATAATGTATTATTTGCTTCAGGGTGAATGCATACCTTTATGACAGTATCACAACATTTTCTTGACTGTTGCTTTCTTATTAGATTTGAACTTTGGAAGTATGACCTTTCACCTTTGATTTTCTTTTTCAAGATTGTTCTGGCTATCTTGCGGTCCCTTGAAATTCCATATGACTGTTAGGATTAGCTTGTGCATTTCTTCCCAAAGGCCTTTGTGAATTTTCTTGGGAACACATTGAATTTCCACATCGCCTTGTGTTCTGCTGCTATCTTATCAATAGCATGTCTTTTCATCACCATGGGGTGTCTTCAGAATTATTTAGGTTTCCCTTACTTTCTTTCAGCAATATTTTGTAACATTCAGTGTACAAGATGTGCACCTTGATTACATCTATACCTAAATATTTGGTTAATGTTGATGTTCCCCAAAATGGAATTGTTTCCTTAAATTCCTTTTTGGATGATTCATCGCTAGTGTATGCAAATAAGAGAGATTTTGGTGTATTGATATTTTGTCCTGTAACTTTGCTGAATTTGGTAACTGGCTGTAATCATTTTTTGTTGATTCTTTACGAAGCTCTAGATAAGATGATGTCATCCCTGGTCTCTGAATAGACAAAGTTCTATTGTTTCCTTTCACATGTGGATGCCTTCTCTCTTGGCTTATCATTCTGGGTAGAACTTTCAGTCCAATATTGAGCAACAGGTGAAAACCAGCATCCCATCCTTGTTCCTGATTTCAGAGTAGATCTGTCCATCTTCAGACTTAATCATGGTGTTTGTTGGAGATTTAATGAGAAAATTACTCCTTATTCCTGCTTTCATGAGTGTTTATATCAGCAACAGACATTGGACTTTGGTTAAAACATTTTCTGCATCAATTAATATGAACACATGTTTTTATTTAAAAATTCATTGTGCTGTATAACATTGCTTATTTCACTCTATTGATTAACCTTTGAGGTGTTTGTGCAGTCACTTGCTTAGGGTGTACAGTCTATTTATGAGCTCTTGGTTTTGCAATTCTTCTGATCTAGCTGCTTACATCTATATTAAGAAAAGTACAGGAATGCATTTTGCTGATTTTGTGGGGTTGGTAATAGTGGTTAGGGCTAGGGTTAGGAGTTAGGTATTAGGTTTAGGGTTAGGGTCTCCCTGTCCTCTGCTGCACAGAACCCATTCTCCTCTGGTAACTAGAGTGATATTTTCGGAACATAAACTTTGGGCTTTTCTGTGGTCTGCTCCCCTCCTACCTGTCCTCTCCAGCCTCACCTCTTCCACCACAGCCACCCTTCTTTGGGCCACCAAGTGTGTGGTCGTCCCACATGTGCCCTGGGCCTGACTACAAGCCTTTGCTTTTGCTGTGCCCTCTGCCTGGATCACTATTCTACCCCCTTGGTTCATATCTTTCTTGTTCCCCCATTGGCTTGGCCTGGACTTGCCGTCTGGTGACCTGACTCATGTCTGCTGGTTGAGTGTGCTTGTCCCCTATTTAAATGTAGTGACCGCCTTCCCGGTGTGAGCGATTTACTAACCTGCCAGGTATGGGGCAGGCCCAAGGAAGTAACCTTAGCGCCTATGCAAAAACATCAGGCTCAGAGGGGCTCACCACACTTGCCTATAATGGGGGAGCTGCTGTCCTCACAGGGGGGAGCAGGTAGTACCCTTAAAGGGGGACCAGCCATGGGATGTGGTTGGATAAGGTTTTGAACCCTTTGGGGCCGGGGAGATGTAGACTTGGACCTGGAAGCTTACAGCCTTGGATTCAAGCCTGGGGCTTAACAAGCCCCTCTACTTCCTGGTGTCATATTTTGCCTTCCCTGTTGACGGGCTGGACCTGATTCCTGATGTGGCTGAATTTGAGGGTGACATCTCCTAGGAATACCAGTGGCTTACTGAGCACCTTGTCAGCAGGATGCCCAGTAACCTTCCAGGGAGGACCCTACAGGAAGTGGAGAAGGATCTGTGGGGGCCAGCGGCAGCCCACTCAAAGCAAAGTGAGACTGGTGGCCGGCCCTGCTGATTCTAGCCGCTCTGTAAGACATAGAAATGAGGGCTGTGCCCAAAGGTGCTTCCTTCCTGGAAGGTGGGGATGGGATCTGCAGGGGGTGCAGCCAGTGGAGGGCACCTGCAGGGTTTGCCCAGGACCTCAGCACAGGGGGAGTGTCCCTGGCTCCAGCATGCTGACTGTGGGGCTGCATGGGTTTCCAGGCTCCGAAGCCTAAGGCTCCCCTTTGGAAGACAGGCTGCTGATGGCCCCCATCTCTGGGAAAAGACATTAGGGAGATCCTGCTGGCAGATTCCCTCAAGAAGGTCAGGAGGTGGCTGTTGCTTAAAGCAGCCCAGGGTCTGCCCCCTTGAAGAATTTGCCCACGTCCATGGCCCCCAACTCTGGTGTCCTGCTGCCAGCCTCTGACATTTACCCTCTTCCTGCCCTGTCCACTGCCCCCGTGGATGCATGTTCTTCCTGTAGCTCTTCCTGCAGACAGCAGAGAAGCACTACATGGTGGGGCACGGGATCACCTACTAGGTTTTCACCAATCAGCCAGCTGCCGGGCCCAGTGTGCCCCTCCAGGTGGGCCAGACAGTGGTGGTCCTCTTGGTGGACACAGGGTCACTTACTACATCTTCACCGACCAGCTGGTTGCTGTGCCCGTTTGCCACTCTGGGAGGGCCGGAGGGTGGTGGTCATCGAGGTCCACAGCATCCTGCTCTGCAGGATGTGTCCATGCGGCACATACCGATGATCAGCCACTTCTGCGAGCAGCACTTCCTCAGTGACGTGGATGACCTGGTGTGCGTGGACGTGGATGCGGGAATGAATTTCTGGGACCATGTGGGCATGGAGATCCTGTCCCCCTTCTGTGGCACCCCACACTTCGGTTTCTACTGGGCAGCCCCTGAGGATTTTAGCTTTGAGTGCTGACCACATTCCCAGACCCACATTCCCAGGTACCAGGGCATCTTTTACTACATGGGGGCCTTTTTTGGGGAATTGCTGGTGGAGTTTCCCCGACTGACCTCGGCCTGTTACCAGGCAATGGTGTTCAAATGGGCCAATGGGATTGAGGCTGTGTGTCCCAATAAGAGCCACCTGAATAGGTACCTGCTGGGCCACAGGCCCACCAAGGTGCTGTCCCCGGATGACCTGTGGGACCCACGGCTGCTGGGCTGGCTCCCCCATCATTCCCCAGATCATGAAGAAGCTGAGATCCATGGCTGTGCCCAAGAATCAACAGGGCACCCAGAACTCATGAGGGGCTGTCCCCGGAGGAGCTGTGGTACCTGCGGTATTGGGCTGTCCCCTGAAGGACCTGTGAGACCCGCAGCTGATGGGCTGGCCCCTGTCATGGAGAAGCTGAAATTTGTGGCTGTGCCCAAGATTTACCAGGACATCTGGAAGTCACGAGGGGCTGCCCCCGTCTCCATCAGGGGGTGCAGCCTTGAGCGGAGCGGTCAGAGCAAATTCCTACTTCTGTCCCCTTGAGGGAAACTTTGGAATCCTGCACTGCTTGCACGGGCACGGCAGCGCCCCAACCAGCCCTGCGCACAGGAGGCCTTCCTGTGGGCACAAGGTCCTCTCTTTCTGGGCACTACATTTTGATCATTTCTGGGTCCTTTGCAGTTGTGAACGGCTCCAGTTTTATGTTGAATATTTTCTATGTCAATGCTGAGCAACCGTCTTAAAAAGAACAATTGAGGGAAAAGATTTTCTACGTGGTTA
>NW_027399007.1:0-9199 GCF_003265705.2 Callorhinus ursinus | reverse complement strand
TTATCACTGGGGCAGCTCGTGAAGGGTGCACAAGCCCTCTGTACTCTATTTGCAACATCCTGTGAATCTCTATTATTTCAAAATGAAAAGTTAATAAAAAAAAAGCAAACAAAATCACACAGACAGGGAGAAGATATATGCAATGCCGACAACTGACAAGAATTAATATACAGAAAATATAAATGGCTCTGAGAAGAGAACACACAAACAACCTGTGGACTAAGAATATGAACAGATGAATTGATAACAAATATACAAAAAGATGCTCAATGGGGCACCTGGGTGGCTCAGATGGTTGAGCCGTCTGCCTTTGGCTCAGGTCATGGTCCCGGGGTCCTGGGATCGAGTCCCGCATTGGGTTCCCTGCTCCTTGGGAGCCTACTTCTGCCTCTCCCTCTCTCTCTCTGTCTCTCATGGATAAATAAAAATCTAAAAAAATAAAGATGTTCAATGTTTTAATATAATGATTTAATCATTTTATTACAAATTAAAACAGAATGAAGTAGCATTCAGAGCCCTATAGACTGGCAAAATTCAGAAAGTCACATGACATCAAACGTTGGGGATTTTATGGAGCAACAGAAACTCTTATACCATCCTGGCAGGAGTGCACACGTAACATAACTATTTTGGAGAGCAATATGGGTATCTCAAAGTTTGAGCTAACCCTAAAACTAGGCAATTTCCCCGCAGGCCTAGGTGTGTACCCAAGATGGTAAGCACAAAAATATTCACTGTGGTATTGTGTTTAATATCATAAAAATAACATCATAAATGTTCTTCAGAAGAATAGACAAGTCATTTTAGTATAAACTAGTTAAATTTACTGAGCGCTTACCACGTGCCAGACACTATGCTAGGTGCCATAACACTGAACTAAACAGATGAAGATCCCTATCTTCATGGAGCTTACATTGTAGCAGATGAAGACAGACACTAAATAAGCCCTTAAAATATATGCAGCCACACGTGTGGTCATGGCATTTAGGACAAAGGCATCATCATTATGATTCAATGGGGTCGAGAACCGATTCATCAATTAATGGTGTCCAAGCAACTGAATATGATTGGGAAAAAAATGAACCTTGAGGCCGTTAACCAAATGGTGGAGTAGGAAGTTCTAGGAGGTCAACCCCCAACTGATATAGCCAGTAAACCGGAAAAATTGATCAGAATCAACTGTTTCCTCACTCTGGAACCTGACTGGACACACAGCAAGCAGGAGAGCACTACGTGAAAGCGGAGAGCTGGTCCCAGATGGAAGAGTGACACAGGCCAAGCAGCTGCCACCACCCATCCCTCGGGCCTGCTGCGCTGACCGTGTGACCTGGGCTCGAGGAACCAGGCTAGGGCCAGGGGTGGCGGTAGAAAGACTGCCCTCAAAAAGTCTGGGTTGCATATTTTGCACATTTAGGTCTCAGCTCTCTCAGGCTTCAGGGTTCCCTTGCTGGCATCTGTCAGAGATTTCAAGAGCTAGGAACACCTTTGCTTTTCCTTCCTTTTTTGGAGCCAGAAACTTAAGGAAATCTCAGTCAGGTCACTGTGGTCTGACCACAGATAACAGAACAGAAACATCAGCGACCACACACAACAGGGGATGCACACTTTGCAAAAATAGTTCGGAAAAGTTACAAACAGATGACTCTAGCCCCAAACAAGCACAAACCAGCAATCCCTGAGGAGTGGGAGAACCTGATTTCTAAAGTTACCACATTAAGATACTCAGAATGCCTAATTCTCATTAAAAAAAAAAGCCAAAGCAAACAAAGAAATGAGAAGATATGGCCCATTCTCATGAAACAAAGAATTGGACAGAAACAATCCCAGAAGAAATACAGACATTGGAATTATCTTAAATGTGCTCAAAGAGCTAAAGGAATTTATGGACAAATAATTAAAGGAAATCAGGAAATGATATATGAACAAAATGAGATTAATAAAAAGACGGAAATTATGAAAAGGAACCCACAAAACTTCTGGAGCTGAAAAGCAAATTAAAAAAAAAACAAAACCTCACTAGAGGGTTCCAACAACATACTTGAGCAGGCAGAAGACAGGATCAACAAACTTGAGATAAGGCAATTGAAATTACCCAGTTGGAGTGGGGAAAAAAAAAGAGAATGAAAATGAACAGGGCTGGGGCACCTGGGTGGCTCAGTCATTAAGCATCTGCCTTCGGCTCAGGTCATGATCCCAGGGTCCTGGGATTGGGCCCCGTATCGGACTCCCTCCTCCGTGGGAAGCCTGTTTCTCCCTCTCCCACTCCCCCTGCTTGTGTTCCCTCCTTGGCTGTGTCTCTGTTAACCAAATAAATAAAATCTTAAAAAAAAAAAGAAAAACTTAAAAAAGAAAAAAAGAAAATGAACAAGGCCTAAGGAACGTGTGGGACAACATAAAGCATACCGAGATATGCATCGTAAAGAGAAGAGAGAGATTTGAAAAAATAATCCCTAAAAACTTCCCAAACCTGCGGTATCTGGATGGCTCAGTCGATTGGGCATCCAACTCTTGATTTCAGCTCAGGTCATGATCTCAGTGTTATGAGATCCAGCCCCACATCAGGGTCTGTGCTCAGCACGGAGTCTGCTGTCCCTCTCCCCGTGCAGACACACACATGCTTGCACAGGCTCTCTCAAATAAATCTTTAAAAACAAACAAACAAAAAAAACCAAAAAACTTCCCAAACTTGATGCAAGACGTGAGTACACACACCTAGCAAGCTTAATAAACTCCAAGCAGGATAAACCCAGAGGTCAACACTGAGACAGATTGCAGGGAAACTGGTGAAACTTAAAGATAAAATCCTTGATAAGACAAACAGCCACTTTCTCATCAGACACCCCTAAAGTCAGAAGGCAGTGGGATGACATATTTAAAAAGCTGTCAACCAGGATTTCTACATCCAGCAAATGATCCTTCAAGAATGAAGTTAAGACTCCTCCTTCTCTGTAACTTCAAAACGGATGGGAGGCACGTGGGGAGGGACTCATCTGCCCAACTCCAGCAGATCCTGTCCAGAACTGAGCTGAGGGGTTTAACAGGGGATAAAAAGCAATGAGGGGTACTTAGAGCCGTACTGTGGGGAAATGAAATGTGTGTCCTGGATTTGAGTGTAGAGAGGAAAACCTTGGTCTGAATCCAAGACACACCACATCCCTACCAGGATGTTTGGGCAAGTGGTGCTCCAAGCTCTTCATTGGAGGCAAGGTGAGTCACAGCACTTAACACAGGGGGTCACTGTGGGGTGTAAATGAGGTGACACATCCTGGCTGTAGCTGTGAATAATCATCTGGCATCAACACACATTCCTGCAGCCACATCTGCTCATCCTCCATGCACTGCCCCTCCACTTCACCTGCATATGCCTCCACCACCCCACATCCTTCACAAGTGTCTGAGGAGAGGCCAGGGGCACTGACTTTCATGGATTTTAGGTTGAAGTAGAGCATTTCAGGATGATGGGGGTTCCGTGGAGGGAGGATGCAGGGCTTTCCCGAAACGTGTCTTCTGTGATTGATGACCACCAAGCCGCCTGGCTGTAGCCTACAGGATCGCACCTACACTGCAGGAGGCCTGTGTGAACCTCATCGACCTCGAATTATGTAACTCCACCCAGTGGTACAACGGGTGCATTCGTTCAATGTGTGTGCAGGGTACCCTGAAGGCAAGATCGACACCTGCCACGTAACTTCCCTTCGGGCGCCCCTTTCCCTGCCAACACCTCTTTTGTGAATCCCTGAACTCCACTCCCTCCAGGGCCCTGTTTCAGTGACTCTTTCCCTGGTCCCATCTTTTTTTTTTCCTTAAAGATTTTATTTATTTATTTGAGAGAGAGAATGAGATAGAGAGAGAGCATGAGAGGGGAGAGGGTCAGAGGGAGCAGACTCCCCGCTGAGCAGGGAGCCCAATGCGGGACTCGATCCTGGGACTCCAGGATCATGACCTGAGTCGAAGGCAGTTGCTTAACCAACTGAGCCACCCAGGCGCCCACCCTGGTCCCATCTTGTAGCAGTGAGGATGGTAGGTGATACCTGGGGCCCCTACAAAGAACCAGTCGCCACACAGAGAGCTTTATCCCACTGTGACACAGAGATCATACCACCCGAACACCACCCTTGAAGAGAATGCTTACCTCTCCTCACCAGAATACAAAACCTTCCAATCCACTTGCACACACATGCCCATGCATGCATACAGCCTCATATGTGGACACATGGGTCGCTGATCTTCCCTCCTCACTGCAAGGAGACCCGTGACAATCCATCCCCTTCTCACATCCACCTGAAGCTGTTGATACCAACTCAAAGTTTACGACCACCACTTGTGTTCATGGCAGCAAGAAGCCATGTGACTGAACAAACTGTCCTTCCAGAGCCTATGGCCCTTCTGGGCAGGGGAAAAGTGGCTCAGAGAGTGACTTCTGTGTCCTTCTGGGCAGGGGGACTGCGGCGGGCCTCTCATGTGCAGAGACAACGTGGCAATCACCTATGTGGTCGTGGGAGTCACAAGCTGGGGGGTAGGCTGTGCCCGAACTAAGCGCCCCGGAGTCTACATGGCCACCTGGCCCTATCTGAACTGGACTGCTTCCAAGATCGGTTCTAATGCCTTGCACATGGCTCAATCACCCACCCTTCCCCATCCGACTTCTCAAGCAATCCCGGCTAGACAACCCTCTGCCCGCCCTTCTGCTCGCCCTCCTTGGTACTTCCAATGCCCTCCTCGACCTCCTCCCAGGCCCCCTGCATCTCGACCTCAACCCAAACCCCTGGCCCCAATCCCACCCCCTCCCCCACCGATCACTAAAGCTCCCCAAGTATTTTCTTTTGCCAAGCGACTACAGCAACTCACAGAGATCTTGAAGGGGAAGACCTTTTCTAATGCAAAGGGATATTACGAAATGGAGAACACAGATCTCCCAGAACTGACTGCCGACTCCTGATCCAACCCCACTCCCAACAGACCCACTGAGCCCTTTGCTCCCAAGAAAACAAAGATGAAATAAATATGTATATACACACACACACACACACACACACACACACACACACACACACACACATATTATAAGTCTATATTTATATTTGCTTTCTGGACTTCTTCCTACCTGCCCTCCCCGACTCAATCCAAACTCTCCCCCAGCAAATCTGTCCTCCCTCTGTCACCCTCCAACAGGGTGGAATTGCTTGTGTGTCAGGGGTCATTGTGGTTTCCTAAATCTTGATTTTTGAAGTTGGAACAAGGCGATCTGGGGTGACAAGCCAGGTATGGTCTGGATCTCAGACTCAGAGTCTCTGCTTATTAAATCAGTGCAGGTGGGCCCTGGAACACTCTGTGAGGTGAGCTGACTCAGAAGGAGGGGTGTGGGTCTGAGTCCATTGGAAGAATGACCCCAGTCTGAAGTTTTGCAGCGTGGCCATCTGATGCTCAGTCCACATGGCCAACCCCAGGCAGGAGTCTGCCCTCAACCAGAATTGCTTATGTCCATCTGTGAATTCCTGAGAAAGAGATCTCAATGGCCTCAGGTCAACTGCCCACTCTGGTCGGGGCCCAGATCAAGCCTAAATGCTGGAATAGCCACTTGAGAATTAAAGATGGCAGGCTCCAGAAAGAAACCCCCGGGCTCCTGACTGGGCAGTTGCTGCAACAAGCAACAGTCTCATACCTGTTCACCTGTTCACTGTGTGCACATGTTTCAAGTGCAAGATGGTCCTATGTTCTGGTTGCAAAGACAGATGGCAGAGGGTACAGGAGCATGAGGGAGGAACTTTGGGTGAGGAAGACCAAGGACCCTGTCTTTTCCTGCTGGGGCTGCAACAGGGAATGATGAAGCAGGCATGAGTATTTTCAGGATTCGTCAGTCTGTCCCTGTTCAAACAAACCCCCTGCTTTACCCCTCATCAGCTATGTGGCCACAGGACCCAGAGTTCCCTGATGGTACCACTGCTGAGGTAGGGGATGAGCCTTGTTTACCCAGGTACCCTCATCTCATGACCTGTGTATGGCAAGCGGTAGGTGCTTGGTGAGCATAGCGAGGGCTGCCCCTTCCATCTCCCCCTGGAAGAGAGAGACCTGTTCCAAAGCCAAACCCAGACCTAAACTCCAGGCTCGAAACCATCAACAGCTGGCGCTCCGCCATCCACTTCGCAAGGTCAGGGTTTGCCGCCAGGTGGTGCAGAAAGTTCAGTTTCACCGGGATGGGCATTCAGAGTTCTGCTCTGAGCGTTTCCCAGAGTTCCCAGTGGTGTGGTTTCCTTCTGGGTGGCAGCCCGAATCCCTTGATAATGCTCGGCTGTCCCGAATACCTGGTGCTTTGGAGCAAGGCTCTAGGGAGAGACGCTCAGAAGCCAACCTAGGGTTAGGTTTTGGACTTAGGGGCATGACAAGCCTTATGTGCTTGTGCTGTGAATGGCCTCAGTGGTCGGAGTTGAGGCCATGTGTCAGGGGGGACTGTCAGGCTCAAGGACTGCGGCATGGGCACGCTGAATTTGGGGTTCATTGGGATGGACTGGCGCAGTTCTCTTGTTCAGAATGCTTACCGGAGTTCCCCATGGCACGTTTTCCTTTTTAGTGGCAGGCTGAGTCCTCTGGCCCTGGTCAGGTGTCTCAAGTCCCTGGTGCTTTGGAGCCAGGCTCTGGGGACAGAGTGCTCCGAAGCCAAACTAGGGTGAGGCTTAGGGCTTAGGGTCATGACAGGCCTGATGTGCCGGCGCTGTGATGAGCTTTCCGGGGTCTGAGTAGAGGCCCTGGGTCAGCAGGGAGTGTGAGGCTCAGGGATTGCGGCCTGGGCACGTTGAACTTGGGGCTCGTTGGGATGGACCGGCACATTTCTCCTGCTCGGAATGCTTACCGGAGTTCCCAATGGCACATTTTCCTTTGAGGTGGCAGGTTGAGTCCTCTGATACTTGTCAGGTGTCCCAAATCCCTGTGGCTTTGGAGCCAGTTTTATGGACAGAACACTCAGAAGCCAACCTAGGGTGAGGCTTAGGGCTTAGGGGCATGACAGGCCTGATGTGCCGACGCTGTGATGAGCTTCCTGGGGACTGAGTTGAGGCCGTGGGTCGGGGGGAGTATCAGGCTCAGGGATTGCGGCCTGGGAACATTGAGATCGGGGTTCGTTGGGATGGACCGGCACAGTTTTCCTGCTCGGAATGCTTACCAGAGTTTCCAATGGCACGTTTTCCTTTTGAGTGGCAGGTTGAATCCTCTGGCACTGGTCAGGTGTCCCCAGTCCCTAGGGCTTTGGAGCCCGGCCCCTGGAGGGACAGACCCTTCAGAAACCTCCATAGGGTCACCATTAGGGTCTAGGGGCATGGCAGGCCTGACGTGCAAGGTTGTAGCCGGCTGTGGGAGGTTTATTTTGAGGGCGAGGGTCAGGTTGAGCGTCAGATTCAGGGTTCGCCGCCAGAGGTCACCAAATTTGTGCATTGGCTAGGTCGGGTATTCAGATTTGTAGGGTTCTGAAAGCTTTCTGGAATTGAAAGTAGTGTGTCTGAATTCTTTTTGACATTTGAGTCCTCTAGTGTTGCTCAGTTACAGCCACCCCTGGGACTCCGTAGCCAGGCTCCGAGGACAGTCCACTCAGATGCCAAGCTAGGGTGAGGCTTAGGGCCTAGGGGCGTGACAGGCCTGATGTGCAGGCGCTGTGATGAGCTTCCTGGGGTCTGAGTTGAGGCGGTGGGTCATCGGGGAGTGTCAGGCTCAGAGATTGTGGCCTGGGCACGTTGAACTCGGGGTTCGTTGGGATGGACCGGCACAGTTCTCCTGCTCGGAATGCTTACCGGAGTTCTCAATGGCACGTTTTCCTTTTTAGTGGCAGGCTGAGTCCTCTGGCCCTGGTCAGGTGTCCCAAGTCCCTGAGGCTTTGGAGTCAGGCTCTGGGGACAGAGCGCTCTGAAGCCAACCTAGGGTGAGGCTTAGGGCTCAGGGGCATGACAGGCCTGATGTGCTGGCACTGTGATGAGGTTCCCGGGGTCTGAGTTGAGGCTGTGGGTCAGTGGGGAGTGTCAGGCTCAGGGATTGTGACCTGGGCACGTTGAACTTGGGGTTCGTTGGGATGGACCGACACAGTTCTCCTGCTCGGAAAGCTTTCTGGAGTTCCCAATGGCACTTTTTCCTGTTTGTTGGCAGGCTTAGTCTTCTGGCCCTGGTCAGGTGTCCCCAGTCCCTGGGGCTTTGGAGCCAGGCCCCTGGGGACAGACCCTTCAGAAGCCTCCATAGGGTCATGGTTAGGGCCCAGGGGCATGGCAGGCCTGATGTGCAAGCACCGTAGGCTGCTCTGGGGGGTCTGTCTTGAGGGAGTGGGCCAGGTTTAGTATCAGGCTGAGGGTTGGCCACCTGAGGGCACCAAATTTGTGCGTTGGCTGGGATGGGCATTCTGAATTCTCTTGTTCTGAACGCTCTCCGGAGTTGCAAGTAGTGCATTTGAATTCTTTTTGGCATTTGAGTCCTCTGATGTCACTCAGTTACTGCCATCTGTGGGGCTTTGGAGGCAGGCTACTGGATACAGAAACTTAGAAGCCACCCTAGGGATAGATTTAGGGCCTAGGGTCATTGGAGCCCTGATTTGGCCACTCTGGGGCAAGCTTTGGGGTGCGGGGGATCCGAGTTGGGGGTGTGGGTCAGGGTGAGTTTCAGGCTCAGGGTTTGCGGGCAGGGGGCCTTTGAAAGTGGCATTTCGCTGCGATGGGCACGCAGGGTTCTCGTACTCGGAAAGCTTTGCCCCAAGTTCCCAATGGTGCGTTTTCCTTCTGGGAGACAGGCTGCATCCTCTGGCATTCCTCAGGTGCCCCCGATCCCTGTGGATTTAGAGCCAGGCCTCTGGGGCCATAGCCCTCAGAAGCCAGCAAGGGATAGGGTGCGGGCCTAGGGGCACGGCAGGCCCGACGTACCAGCACTGTGGCCTGCTTCTCGGGGGTTTGTCTTGAGGGCGTGGGTCAGGTTGAGTATCAGGCTCAGGGTTGGCCACCAGAAGGCGCAAAATTTGTGCATTCCTTGGGATGGGCATTCAGAGTTCTGTTCTGAATGCTTTCCCGTGTTCCCAATGGTGCCTTTTCCTTCCAGGTGGCAGCCTGAGTCCCTCGATATTGCTCAGGTGTCCCAAATCTTTGGGGCTTTGGAGCCAGGTTCTGGGGACTGGCCCCTCAGCAGCCAACCCAGGGTGAGGGTTAGGACATAGGGGCACGGGACGCCTGATGTGCCA
>NW_027399006.1:0-9200 GCF_003265705.2 Callorhinus ursinus | reverse complement strand
ACAAAGAAAAGAACCTGAGACAATGTCCTCTGCCACAGAACTAATGGGTATGGAAATAAGCAAGATGTCAGAGATAGAATTCAGGATAGCAATAATGAAGTCAATAGCTAGGCTTGGAAAAAAAGCATTCGTGACAATATAGAATATCTAAGGGAAGAAATGAGATCGAATTAGGCCAAACTTAAAAATGCTATGACTGAGAGAGGGGGCAGAGCAAGATGGCGGAGGAGTAGGAGACCTGGATTTCGTCTGGTCTCAGGAATTCAGCTGGAGAGGGATCAAACCATTCTGAACACCTATGAATTCAACAGGAGATCGAAGAAAAGAATAGCAACAACTCTGAACAGAAAAGCGACCACTTTCTGGAAGGTAGGACGTGCAGAGAAATGGATCTGAGGCAATATTCGGGAGGATAGACGGCGGGAGAGGGGACCTCCGTCAGCCGCTTCTGGCAAGTGATAGAACCGCGGAGCGAAGAATCAGAACTTTTAGAAGTTGGCTCCACTGAGGGACATCGCTCCAGTGGCTAAGCGGGGGGTGGAACCCTCCTGGGACAATGTGGTCCCAGGACCCTTGGGGTCACAGAAAGACCGGGGGTGCCTGAGTGCGGCAGAGCTCCCAGGTATCGGAGCGGGGAAGCTGGCTGCAGAGGCAGAGCCGAGACACGGCCTCTCAGCTCGGGGTTGCCATAAACCGTGATCCGTGGCACAGTCAGGCCACTGCTCCTCCAGCAGGGACCCAACAAATGGCAGATCCAGGGAGACTCCCCTTCCTCCCCCCAGGAGGAACAGTACGGGAGCGCAAAGCAGGGATCTGCTGGGTTTGGAGACTCCTTATGAGGTCAGGTGCCAGAGATAGAAACCCTCGGTCACAGGCCAGGTGAGCATGGAGTGCAGCCAGAGACTGGGGAGACGGGAGTGATTGACTGCTTTTCTCAGGGGGCGGGGCCCCGAGTTCTTGCTTCTCCCCGGCGGAGATTGGGAAGCTGCCATTTTCACTCTCGTCCTCCAAAGCTGTACCGAAAGCTTGCAGGGAACAAAAGCTCCCGAGAGGGCGGAGCAAGATGGCGGAGGAGTAGGAGACCTAGATTTCGTCTGGTCTCAGGAATTCAGCTGAATAGGGATCAAACCATTCTGAACACTTACAAACTCAACAGAAGATCGAACAGGAGAGTAGCAACAACTCTCTGAACAGAGAAGTGACCACTTACTGGAAGGTAGGGCGTGCGGAGAAGTGAATCCAAGGCGATATTCGGGAGGATAGACGGCGGGGGAGGGGCCTCCGCCGGCCGCTTCTGGCAAGTGATAGAGCCACTGAGCACAAAATCGAACCTTTTAGAAGTTGGCTCGGCGGAGGAACGTCGCTGCAGTGGCTAAGCGGGGGGTGGAATCCTCCCGGGACAGTGTGGTCTCAGGACCCTTGGGGTCAGAGAGACCGGGGGTGCCTGAGTGCGCCAGAGCTCCCAGGTATCAGAGCGGGGAAGCCGGCTGCAGAGACGGAGCAGAGTCGCGGGCTCTCAGCTCGGGGTTCCAATAAACTGTGACCTGCGGCCCAGTCGGGGCACGGCTCCCCCAGCAGGGACCCAACAAGCAGCAGATACAGGGAGACTCCCCTTCCTTCCCGGGGAGGAGCGGTACGGGAACGCACTGCAGGGATCTGCTGGGTTTGGAGACTCCGTGCAGGGTCGGGTGCCAGAGATAGCAATGCTCGATCACAGGCCGGGTGAGCACGGAGTGCGGCCGGAGACCGGGGACACGGAAGTGACTGCTTTTCTCTGGGGGAACACTGAGGAGCGGGGCCCCGAGTTCTCAGCTCCTCCGGGTGGAGATTGGGAGGCCACCATTTCTGCCCTGGTCCTCCAAATCTGTACCGAGACCTTGCAGGGAACAAAAGCTCCTGAGAGCAAACCGGAGCAACTTCCTTAGCCCGGACCGACAAGGGCGGGGCAATTCCGCCTCCGGGAAAGACATTTGGAAACCACAGCAACAGGCCCCTCCCCCAGAAGATCAGCACGAACAGCCAGCAAGCCAAGACCAAGTTGATCGATCAAGGAGAACGGGAGAACTCCAGCGCTAGGGGAATACTGCACATAGATTCATGGCTTTTTTTTTTTTTTTAACCATGATTCATTATTTCATCAAAGTTAATTTTTGTTGACTGTTTTTTTTTTATTTTTCTTTTTTCCTTTTTCAACCAACATCTTATCAATCCCTTTTTAAAAAAAAAAAACATTTTTTATTTTTCATTTTTAGAGTCATATTTTATCCCTTCATAGTACTTACCCTTATTTTAGGCATATGTATATAAGTTGTTCTCTCTTTAAAATTTTGAGATACAGTTTCTTCTAACAGATCAAAATATACCCTAAATCACTAGAGTATGGCTTTGTTCTAGTCTCCTGCCAGATCACAATCTCTCCCTTTTTCCTTTTTTTTTCTTTTTTTCTTAAATCTTCTTTCTTTTTTCAAACAACTTATCTTACCAAGTCCTTTTATAAAATCTTTTATAATTTTCATCTTTACAGTCATCTTCCATCCCTTCATTCTATCAACCCTTATTTTGTACATATATGTCTTTCTTCCTTTAAAATTTTAGGAGGCACTTTTTTCTAACAGACCTGAATACGCCCAAAAGCTAGTGTGTGGCACTGATCTATGCACTAGCCTGATCATATTTGATCATATTCTGCTTTTTTTGTATTGTTTTGTTTTTGTTTTTATCTTTTTTTTTTTTTTTTTTTTTTTTTTTTTTCTTTTTCTCTTTCTTTTCTCTTTCTTTCCCTTTCTTTTCCCCTGGTTTCAGGTCTTTTCTGATTTGTATACAGTATATTTGCTGGGGACGTTGTAAACCTGTTAGCATTTTGTTCTCTCATTCATCTAATCTCCTCTGGACAAAATGACAAGACGAAAAAAATCACTTCAGCAAAAAGAACAAGAGGTAGTACCGTCAGCCAGGGACCTACTCAATACGGACATTATTACAATGTCGGACCTAGAGTTCAGAATCATGACTTTAAAGATACTAGCTGGGCTTGAAAAAAGCGTGGAAGTTATTAGAGAAACCCTTTCTGGAGAAATAAAAGACCTAAAATCTAACCAAATCGAAATCAAAAAGGCTATTGATGAGGTACAATCAAAAATGGAGGCACTAACTGCTAGGATAAATGAGGCAGAAGAGAGAATCAGCGATATAGAAGACCAAATGATGGAAAATAAAGAGGCGGAGAAAAAGAGAGAGAAACAACTACAGGATCACGAGGGCAGAATTCGAGAGATAAGTGATTCGATAAGACGAAACAACATTAGAATAATTGGGATCCCAGAAGAAGAAAAGAGAGAGAGAGGGGCAGAAGGGATATTGGAGCAAATAATAGCAGAGAACATCCCTAATGTGAGGAAGGAAACAGGCATTAAAATACAGGAGGCACAGAGAACCCCTCTCAAACTCAATAATAATAGGTCAACACCCCAACATCTAATAGTAAAACTTACGAGTCTCAGAAACAAAGAGAAAATCCTGAAAGCAGCTCAGGAGAAGAGATATGTAAACTACAATGGTAGAAACATTAGATTGGCAACAGACCTATCCACAGAGACCTGGCAGGCCAGAAAGGACTGGCAAGATATCTTCAGAGCACTAAACGAGAAAAATATGCAGCCAAGAATACTATATCCAGCTAGGCTATCACTGAAAATAGAAGGAGATATAAAAAACTTCCAGAATAAACAAATACTAAAGGAATTTGCAAACACGAAACCAGACCTCCAAGAAATATTGAGAGGGGTCCGCTTAGCAAAGAGAGAACCTAAAAGCAGCAAAGAGCAGAAACGAACACAGACAACAGACAGTTAACAGTCACCTTACAGGTAATACAATGGCACTAAATTCATACCTTTCAATAGTTACCCTGAATGTAAATGGGCTCAATGCCCCAATCAAAAGACACAGGCTATCAGACTGGATTAAAAAACAAGACCCATCAATATGCTGTCTGCAAGAGACTCATTTTAGACCCAAAGACACCCCCAGATTGAAAGTGAGGGGGTGGAAAACCATTTACCATGCTAATGGACACCAAAAGAAAGCTGGGGTGGCAATCCTTATATCAGACAAACTAGATTTTAAAACAAAGACTGTAATAAGAGATGAGGAAGGACACTATATCCTACTTAAAGGGTCTATCCAACAAGAAGATCTAACAATTGTACATATCTATGCCCCGAACATGGGAGCAGCCAATTATATAAGGCAATTAATAACAAAAGCAAAGAAACACATTGACAACAATACAATAATAGTGGGGGACTTTAACACCCCCCTGACTGAAATGGACAGATCATCTAAGCAAAAGATCAACAAGGAAATAAAGACTTTAAATGACACACTGGACCAAATGGACTTCACAGACATATTCAGAACATTCCATCCCAAAGCAACGGAATACACGTTCTTCTCTAGTGCCCATGGAACATTCTCCAGAATTGATCACATCCTAGGTCACAAATCAGGTCTCAAACGGTACCAAAAGATTGGGATCATTCCCTTCATCTTTTCAGACCACAATGCTTTGAAACTAGAACTCAACCACAAGAGGAAAGTCGGAAAGAACTCAAATACATGGAGGCTAAAGAGCATCCTACTAAAGAATGAATGGGTCAACCAAGAAATTAAAGAAGAATTAAAAAAATTCATGGAAACCAATGAAAATGAAAACATAACTGTTCAAAATTTTTGGGATACAGCAAAGGCAGTCCTGAAAGGAAAGTATATAGCAATACAAGCCTTTCTCAAGAAACAAGAAAAGTCTCAAATACACAACCTAACCCTACACCTAAAGGAGCTGGAGAAAGAACAGCAAATAAAGCCTAAACCCAGCAGGAGAAGAGAAATCATAAAGATCAGAGCAGAAATCAATGAACTAGAAACCAAAAGAACAGTAGAACAGATCAACGAAACTAGGAGCTGGTTCTTTGAAAGAATTAACAAGATTGATAAACCCCTGGCCAGACTGATCAAAAAGAAAAGAGAACTGACCCAAATCCACAAAACCATGAATGAAAGAGGAGAGATCACAACCAACCCCAAAGAAACACAAACAATTATAAGAACATATTATGAGCAACTCTATGCCAGCAAATTAGATAACCTGGAAGAAATGGGTGCATTCCTAGAGATGTATCAACTACCAAAAGTGAACCAGGAAGAAATAGAAAACCTGAACAGACCTATAACCACTAAGGAAATTGAAACAGTCATCAAAAATCTCCCAAGAAACAAAAGCCCAGGGCCAGATGGCTTCCCAGGGGAATTCTATCAGACATTTTAAGAAGAATTAATACCTATTCTCCTGAAACTGTTCCAAAAAATAGAAATGGAAGGAAAACTTCCAAACTCATTTTATGAGGCCAGCATTACATTGATCCCAAAACCAGACAAAGACCCCATCAAAAAAGAGAATTACAGACCAATTTCCTTGATGAACATGGATGCAAAAATTCTCACCAAAATACTAGCCAATAGGATCCAACAGTACATTGAAAGGATTATTCACCACGACCAACTAGGATCTTTCCCTGGGCTGCAAGGCTGGTTCAACATCCGCAAATCAGTCAACGTGATACAATACATTAACAAAAGAAAGAACAAGATCATATGATCCTCTCAATAGATGCAGAAAAAGCATTTGACAAAGTACAGCATCCTTTCTTGATCAAGACTCTTCAGAATATAGGGATAGAGGGTACATACCTCAATATCATAAAAGCCATCTACGAAAAACCTACAGCGAATATCATTCTCAATGGGGAAAAGCTGAGAGCTTTTCCCCTAAGGTCAGGAACACGGCAGGGATGTCCACTCTCACCACTGCTATTCAACATAGTATTAGAAGTCCTAGCCACAGCAATCAGACAACAAAAAGAAATCAAAGGCATCCAAATCGGCAAAGAGGAAGTGAAACTCTCACTCTTTGCAGATGATATGATAGTGTATGTGGAAAACCCAAAAGACTCCACCCCAAAACTGCTAGAACTCATACAGGAATTCAGTCAAGTAGCAGGCTATAAAATCAATGCACAGAAATCAGTGGCATTCCTATACACCAACAACAAGACAGAAGAGAGACAAATCAAGGAGTCGATCCCATTTACAAATGCACCCAAAACCATTAGATACCTAGGGATAAATCTAACCAAAGAGGCAAAGGATCTGTACTCAGAAAACTATAAAATACTCATGAAAGAAATTGAAGAAGACACAAAGAAATGGAAAAACGTTCCATGCTCATGGATTGGGAGAATCAACATTGTGAAGATGTCAATGCTACCTAGAGCAATCTACACATTCAATGCAATCCCCATCAAAATACCATCCACTTTTTTCAAAGAAATGGAACAAATAATCCTAAAATTTGTATGGAACCAGAAGAGACCCCGAATAGCCAGAGGAATACTGAAAAAGAAAAGCAAAGCTGGCGGCATCACAATTCCGGACTTCCAGCTCTATTACAAAGCTGTCATCATCAAGACAGTATGGTACTGGCACAAAAACAGACGCATAGATCAATGGAACAGAATCGAGAGCCCAGAAATGGACCCTCAACTCTATGGTCAACTTATTTTTGACAAAGCAGGAAAGAATGTCCAATGGCAAAAAGACAGTCTCTTCAACAAATGGTGTTGGGAAAATTGGACAGCCACATGCAGAAGAATGAAACTGGACCATTTCCTTACACCACACACAAAAATAGACTCCACATGGTTGAAAGACCTAAACGTGAGACAGGAGTCCATCAAAATCCTAAAGGAGAACACAGGTAGCAACCTCTTCGACCTCAGCCGCAGCAACTTCTTCCTAGACACATCGCCAAAGGCACGGGAAGCCAGGGCAAAAATGAACTATTGGGATTTCATCAAGATAAAAAGCTTTTGCACAGCAAAAGAAACAGTCCACAAAACCAAAAGACAACCGACAGAATGGGAGAAAATATTTGCAAATGACATATCAGATAAAGGGCTAGTATCCAAAATCTATAAAGAACTTATCAAACTGAACACCCAAAGAACAAATAATCCAATCAAGAAATGGGCAGAAGATATGAACAGACATTTCTCCAAAGAACACATCCAAATGGCCAACAGGCACATGAAAAAGTGCTCAACATCGCTCGGCATCAGG
This sequence comes from Callorhinus ursinus, assembly GCF_003265705.2. Classification (NCBI taxonomy): domain Eukaryota; kingdom Metazoa; phylum Chordata; class Mammalia; order Carnivora; family Otariidae; genus Callorhinus; species Callorhinus ursinus. Next base: position 2,024 of record NW_027399006.1, on the reverse strand, counting down.
GAAATCCAAATCAAAACCTCCATGAGATACCACCTCACACCAGTCAGAATGGCTAAAATTAACAAGTCAGGAAACGACAATGTTGGCGGGGATGCGGAGAACGGGGAACCCTCCTACACTGTTGGTGGGAATGCAAGCTGGTGCAACCACTCTGGAAAACAGTATGGAGGTTCCTCAAAAAATTGAATATAGAGCTACCATACGATCCAAGAATTGCAGTGCTGGGTATTTACCACCAAGATACAAATGTAGGGATCCGAAGGGATTCGTGCACCACAATGTTTCTAGCAGCAATGTCCACAATAGCCAAACTGTGGAAAGAGCCAAGATGTCCATCGACAGATGAATGGATAAAGAAGAAGAGGTATATATACACAATGGAATATTATGCAGCCATCAAAAGGAATGAGATCTTGCCATTTGGAACGACGTGGATGGAACTGGAGGGTGTTATGCTGAGTGAAATAAGTCAATCAGAGAAAGACATGTATCATATGACTTCACTGATATGAGGAATTCTTTTTTTTAAGATTTTTTTTAATTTATTTATTTGAGAGAGAGAGAATGAGAGAGAAAGCACATGAGAGGGTGGAGGGTCAGAGGGAGAAGCAGACTCCCTGCCGAGCAGGGAGCCCGATGCGGGACTCGATCCAGGCACTCCAGGATCATGACCTGAGCCGAAGGCAGTTGCTCAACCAACTGAGCCACCCAGGCGCCCAGATATGAGGAATTCTTAATCTCAGGAAACAAACTGAGGGTTGCTGGAGGGGTGGGGGTGGGAGGGATTGGGTGGCTGGGTGATAGACATTGGGGAAGGTGTGTGCTATGGTGAGCGCTGTGAATTGTGCAGGACTGTTGAATCACAGATCTGTACTTCTGAAACAAATAATGCCATATATGTTAAGGAAAAAAAAAGAAGAAGAAGATAGCAGGAAGGGAAGAATGAAGGAAAGTAAATCGGAGGGGGAAACGAACCATGAGAGATGATGGACTCTGAAAAACAAACTGAGTGTTCTAGAGGGGAGAGCAGTGGGGGGTGGGTTAGCCGGGTGATGGGTATTAAAGAGGGCACATTCTGCGTGGAACACTGGGTGTTATGTAAAAACAATGAATCATGGAACACTACATCAAAAACTAATGGTGTATGGTGAATAACATAACAACAAAAATTTAAAGAAAAAAATGCTATGACTGTGATGCCATCCAAAATGGATAATCTAAAAGCCAGAGTAAATGAGGCAGAATAGAGAATAGTGATCTAGAATTTAAGCTGATGAAAAGGAAGGAAGTCGAGGAAAACAGAAATAGGCAGCTAGCAGCCCATAAAATAGACTTAGAGAGATCAATGATACCATGAAACGTTCCAATGTCAGAATTATTGGGATCCCTGAGAGGGTGGAGAGACAGAGAGGACTAGAAGGTATATTTGAACAAATCATAGCTGAGAACATCCCTAATCTGGGGAAGGAAACAACCATTCAAGTCCAAGAGGCAGAGAGGACCCCTACCAAAATCAATAAAAATAGATCGACACCCCAACATATAATAGTGAAGCTTGTGAATCTTACAGCTAAAGAAACTATCCTGAGAACAGTTAGGGGAAGGAGATTCCTTACATATGAACAGAACATCAGAATAACATCAGAGCTATCAGCAGAGACCTGGCAAGCCAGAAAGGGCTGGCAAGACATATTCAGGGTACTAAGTGAGAAGAACATGCAGCCAACAATACTTCATCCAGGAAGGCTGTCATTCAGTATGGATGGAGAGGGGCACCCTGGGTGGCTCAGTCATTAAGTGTCTGCCTTCCGCTTGGGTCACAATCCCAGGGTCCTGGGATAGAGCCCCACATCAGGCTCCCTGCTCCGCAGGAAGCCTGCTTCTCCCTCTCTCACTCCTCCTGCTTGTGTTCCTGCTCTCGCTATCTTTCTCTCTGTCAAATAAATAAATAAAATATTTTTAAATAAAAAGAATGGATGGAGAGATAAAGAACTTCCAGGACAGGCAGAAAATGAAAGAATATG
>NW_027399005.1:0-9204 GCF_003265705.2 Callorhinus ursinus | reverse complement strand
GTTGCACCAGCTTGCATTCCCACCAACAGTGTAGGAGGGTTCCCCTTTCTCCACATCCCCGCCAACATCTGTCGTTCCCTGACTTGTTCATTTTAGCCATTCTGACGGGGGTGAGATGGTATCTCATTGAGGTTTTGATTTTGATTTCCCTGATGCTGAGCGATGTTGAGCACTTTTTCATGTGCCTGTTGGCCACTTGGATGTCTTCTTTGGAAAAATGTCTGTTCATGTCTTCTGCCCATTTCTTGATTGGATTATTTGTTCTTTGGGGGTTGAGTTTGATAAGTTCTTTATAGATTTTGGATACTAGCACTTTATCTGATATGTCATTTGCAAATATTTTCTCTCATTCTGTCGGTTGTCTTTTGGTTTTGTGGGCTGTTTCTTTTGCTGTGCAAAAGCTTTTTATCTTGATGAAATCCCAATAGTTCATTTTTGCCCTGGCTTCCTGTGCCTTTGGTGATGTTTCTAGGAAGAAGTTGTTGCGGCTGAAGTCGAAGAGGTTGCTACCTGTGTTCTCCTTTAGGATTTTGATGGACTCCTGTCTCACGTTTAGGTCTTTCAACCATTTGGAGTTTATTTCTGTGTGTGGTGTAAGGAAATGTTTCAGTTTCATTCTTCTGCATGTGGCTGTCCAATTTTCCCAACACCGTTTGTTGAAGAGACTGTCTTTTTTACACTGGACATTCTTTCCTGCTTTGTCAAAGATAAGTTGACCATAGAGTTGAAGGTCCATTTCTGGGCTCTCGATTCTGTTCCATTGATCTATGTGTCTGTTTTTGTGCCACTACCATACTGTCTTGATGATGACAGCTTTGTAATAGAGCTGGAAGTCCGGAATTGTGATGCCGCCAGCTTTGCTTTTCTTTTTCAATATTCCTCTAGCTATTCGGGGTCTCTTCTGGTTCCATACAAATTTTAGGATCATTTGTTCGATTTCATTGAAAAAAGTGGATGGTATTTTGATGCGGATTGCATTGAATGTGTAGATTGCTCTAGGTAGGGTTGATATCTTCAGAATGTTTGTTCTTCCAATCCATGAGCATGGAACGTTTTTCCATTTCTTTGTGTCTTCTTCAATTTCTTTCCTGAGTATTTTATAGTTTTCTGAGTACAGATCCTTTGCCTCTTTGGTTAAATTTATTCCTAGGTATCTTATGGTTTTGGGTGCAATTGTGAATGGGATCGACTCCTTGATTTGTCTCTCTTCTGTCTTGTTGTTGGTGTATAGGAATGCCACTGATTTCTGTGCATTGATTTTATAGCCTGCTACATGACTGAATTCCTGTATGAGTTCTAGCAATTTTGGGGTGGAGTCTTTTGGGTTTTCCACATAAAGTATCATACCATCTGCAAAGAGTGAGAAACCTTTCTTGTTTCTTGAGAAAGGCTTTTATTGCTATATATTTTCCTCTCAGGACTGCCTTTGCTGTATCCCAAAGATTTTGGACAGTTGTGTTTTCATTTTCATTGGTTCCCATGAATTTTTTTAATTCTTCTCTAATTTCCTGGTTGACCCATTCTTTCTTTAGTAGGATGCTCTTTAGCCTCCATGTATTTGAGTTCTTTCCGACTTTCCTCTTGTGATTGAGTTCTAGTTTCAAAGCACTGTGGTCTGAAAATATGCAGGGAATGATCCCAATCTTTTGGTACCGGTTGAGACCTGATTTGTGACCTAGGATGTGATCAATTCTGGAGAAGGTTCCATGGGCACTAGAGAAGAATGTGTATTCCGTTACTTTGGGATGGAATGTTCTGAATATGTCTGTGAAGTCCATTTGGTCCAGTGTTTCACTTAAAGTCTTTATTTCCTTGTTGATCTTTTGCTTAGAAGATCTGTCCATTTCAGTCAGGGGTGTGTTAAAGTTCCCAAACTATTATTGTATTGTTGTCAATCTGTTTCTTTGCTTTTGTTATTAATTGCCTTATATAATTGGCTGCTCCCATATTAGGGGCATAGGTATTTACAATTGTTAGGTCTTCTTGTTAGATAGACCCTTTAAGTAGGATATAGTGTCCTTCCTCATCTCTTATTACAGTTTTGTTTTAAAATCTAGTTTGTCTGATATAAGGATTGACACCCCAGCTTTTTTTTTTTTTTTGGTGTCCATTAACATGGTAAATGGTTTTCCACACCCTCACTTTCAATCTGGGGGTGTCTTTGGGTCTAAAATGAGTCTCTTGCAGAGAGCATATGGATGGGTCTTGTTTCTTAATCCAATCTGATAGCTTGTGTCTTTTGATTGGGGCGTTGAGCCCAATTACATTCAGGGTAACTATTGAAAGTTATGAATTTAGTGCCATTATATTGCCTGTAAGGTGCATGTTACTGTATGTTGTCTGCGTTCCTTTCTGATCTTTGCTGCTTTTAGGCTCTTTCCTTGCTTAGAGGACCCCTTTCAATATTTCTTGGAGGACTGCTTTCATGTTTGCAAATTCCTTTAGTTTTTGTTTGTTCTGGAAGCTTTTTATCTCTCCTTCTATATTCAATGACAGCCTAGCTGGATATAGTATTCTTGGCTGCATATTTTTCCCGTTTAGTTCTCTGAAGATATCTTGCCAGTCCTTTCTGGCCTGCCTGGTCTCTGTGGATAGGTCTGTTGCCAATCTAATATTTTTACCATTGTAGGTTACATATCTCTTCTCCCGAGCTGTTTTCAGGATTTTCTCTTTGTCTCTGAGACTCGTAAGTTTTACTATTAGATGTCGGGGTGTTGACCTATTTTTATTGATTTTGAGAGGGGTTCTCTGTGCCTCCTCGATTTTGATGCCTGTTTCCTTCCTCACATTAGGGAAGTTCTCTGCTATTATTTGCGCCAATATACCTTCTGCCCCTCTCTCTCTTTCTTCTTCTTCTGGGATCCCAATTATTCTAATGTTGTTTCATCTTATTGAATCATTTATCTCTCGAATTCTGCCCCTGTGGTCCTGTAGTTGTTTCTCCCTCTTTTTCTCAGCCTCTTTACTTTCCATCATTTGGTCTTCTATATCACTGATTCTCCCTTCTGCCTCATTTATCCTAGGAGTAAGTGCCCCCATTTTTTATTGCACCTCATCAATAGCCTTTTTGATTTCGACTTGGTTAGATTTTAATTCTTTTATTTCTCCAGAAAGGGTTTCTCTACAACTTCCACGTTTTTTTCAAACCCAGCTAGTATCTTTAAAGGCATGATTCTGAACTCTAGGTCCGACATCGTACTAATATCCGTATTGAGTATGTCCCTGGCTGACGGTACTACCTCTTGTTCTTTTTGCTGAGGTGATTTTTTTCGTCTTGTCATTTTGTCCAGAGGAGAATAGATGAATGAGAGAACAAAATGCTAACAGGTTTACAATGTCCCCAGCAAATATACTGTATACAAATCAGAAAAGACCTGAAACCAGGGGAAAAGAAAGGAAAGGAAAGAAAAAAGAAAGAGAAAAAAAAAGAAAAAAAAAGATAAAAACAAAAACAGAACAAAACAAAAAAAGGAGAATGTGATCAAATATGATCAGGCTAGTGCATCGATCAGGGCCACACACTAGATTTTGGGCATATTTTGGTCTGTTAGAAAAAAGTGCCTCCTACAATTTTAAAGAAGAAAGACATATATGTACAAAATAAGGGTTGCTACAATGAAGGGATAGAAGATGTCTGTAAAGATGAAAATTATAAAAGATTTTATAAAAGGACTTGATAAAATAAGAAGTTGTTTGAAAAAAGAAAGAAGATTTAAAAGAAAAAGAAAAAAGGGAGAGAATGTGATAAGGCAGGAGACTAGAAGAGAACCATACACTAGTGATTTAGGGTATATTTTTATCTGTTAGAAGAAACTGTATCTCAAAATTTTAAAGAGAGAACAACTTATATAAATATGCCAAAAATAAGGGTAACTACTATGAAGGGATAAAATATGACTTTAAAAATGAAAAATAAAAAATGCTTTTTTTTTAAAAAGAGATTGATAAGATGTTGGTTGAAAAAGGGAAAAAGAAAAAGAAAAAAAACAGTTAACAAAAATTAACTTTGATGAACTAATGAATCATGGTAAAAAAAAAAAGCCATGAATTCTATGTGTAGTGTTCCCCTAGCGCTGGAGTTCTCCCTTCTCCTTAATCGGTAAACTTGGTCTTGGCTTGGTGGCCGTTCGTGCTGATCTTCTGGGGGAGGGGCCTGTTGTTGTGGTTTCCAAATGTCTTCGCCGGAGGCTGAATTGCCCCGCCTTTGTCGGTCCGGGCTAAGGAAGCTGCTCCGGTTTGCTCTCAGGAACTTTTGTTCCCTGAAAGCTCTTGGTACAGCTTTGGAGCACCAGGGCAAAAATGGTGGCCTCCCAATCTCCACCCGGAGAAGCTGAGAACTCGGAGCCCCGCTCCTCAGTGTGCCCCCAGAGAAAAGCAGACACTCCCGTCTCCCTGCTCTCCAGCTGCACTCTGTGCTCACCCGGCCTGTGTCCGAGCGTTGCTATCTCTGGCCCCCGGCCCCGTGTGGAGTCTCCAAACCCAGCAGATCCCTGCGGTGCGCTCCTGCGCTGCTCCTCCCGGGGGATGAAGGGGAGTCTCCCCGGCTCTGCCGATTCTTGGGTCCCTGCTGGAGGAGCAGTGGCCCGACTGGGTCGCGGATCACAGTTTATGGCAACCCCAAGCTGAAAGCCTGCGCCTCGCCTCCATCTCTGCACCCGGCCTCCCTGCTCCGATACCTGGGAGCTATGGCGCACTCAGGCTCCCCCCGTCTTTCTGTGACCCCAATGGTCCTGAGACCCCACTGTCCCACGAGGGTTCCACCCCCGCTTAGCCACTGCAGCGACGTCCCTCTGCAGAGCCGACTTCTAAAAGGTCCGATTTTGTGCTCCGCGGCTCTAGCACTTGCCAGAAGCGGCCAGCGGAGGCCCCTCCCCCGCCATCTATCCTCCCGAATATCGCCTCGGATTCACTTCTCCGCACGTCCTATCTTCCAGTAAGTGGTCGCTTCTCTGTTCAGAGAGTTGTTGCTACTCTCCTCTTTGATCTCCTGTTGAGTTCATAGGTGTTCAGAATGGTTTGATCCTTATTCAGCTGAATTCCTGACACCAAACGAAATCTAGGTCTCCTACTCCTCTGCCATCTTGCTCCGCCCCCTGCACCAGATTTTCTTCTGCACATTTCTTGATTGGATTATTTGTTCTTTGGGGGTTGAGTTTTGTAAGTTCTTTATAGATTTTGGATAATAGCCCTTTACCTGAGATGTCATTTGCAATATTTTCTCCCATCCTGTCGGTTGTCTTTTGGTTTTGTGGACTGATTCTTTTGCTGTGCAAAAGCTTTTTATCTTGATGAAATCCCAATAGTACATTTTTGCCCTTGCTTCCCTTGCATTTGGCGATATTTCTAGGAAGCAGTTGCGGCAGCTGAGTTCGAAGAGGTTGCTACTTGTGTTCTCCTTTAGAATTTTGATTGGCTCCTCTCTCACCTTTAGGTCTTTCAACCATTTGGAGTCTATTTTTGTGTGTGGTGTAAGGAAATGGTCCAGTTTCATTCTTCTGCATGTGGCTGTCCAATTTTCCCAACACCATTTGTTGAAGAGACTGTCTTTTTCCATTGGACATTCTTTCCTGCTTTGTCGAAAACGAGTTGACCATAGAGTTGAGGGTCCATTTCTGGGCTCTCGATTCTGTTCCATTGATCTATGTGTCTCTTTTTGTGCCAGTAGCATTCTGTCTCGATGATGACAGCTTTGTAATAGAGCCGGAAGTTCGGAATTTTGATGCCGCCAGCTTTGATTTCTTTTTCAATATTCCTCAAGCTATTCGGGGTCTCTTCTGGTTCCATACAAATTTTGGATTATTTGTTCCATTTCTTTGAAAAAAGTGGATGGCATTTTGATCGGGATTGCATTGAATGTGTAGATTGCTTTAGGTAGCATTGACATCTTCACAATGTTTGTTCTTCCAATCCTGGAGCATTGAACGTTTTTCCATTTCTTTGTGTCTTCTTCAATTTCTTTCATGAGTATTTTATAGTTTTCTGAGTACAGATCCTTTACCTCTTTTCTTAAATTTATTCCTAGGTGTCTTATGGTTTTGGGTGCAATTGTAAATGGGATCAACTCCTTGATTTGTCTCTCTTCTGTCTTGCTGTTTGTGTATGGGAATACCACTGAATTCTGTGCATTGATTTTATATCCTGCCACTTTCCTGAATTACTGTATGATTTCTAGCAGTTTTGGGGTGGAGTCTTTTGGGTTTTCAACATACAGTATCATATCATCTGCAAAGAGTGAAAGTTTGACTTCCTCTTTGCTGATTTGGATGACTTTGTTTTCGTTTTTTTCTGATTGCTGTGGCTAGGATTTCTAATACTATGTTGAATAGCAGTGGTGAGAGTGGACATCCCTACCGCATTCCTGACCTTAGGGGAAAAGCTCTCAGGTTTTCCCCATTGAGAATGATATTCACTGTAGGTTTTTCATAACATGACTTTTATGATATTGAGGTATGTACCCTCTATCCCTATACTCTGAAGAGTTTTGATCAAGGAAGGATGCAGGACTTTGTCAAATGCTTTTTCTGCATCTATGGAGAGGATCATATGTTTCTTGTTCTTTCTTTTGTTAATGTATTTTTTCACGTTGATTGATTTTCAGATGCTGTACCAACCTTGCAGCCCAGGGATAAATCCCACTTCGTCGTGGTGAATAATCCTTTTAATATACTGTTGGATCCTATTAGATAGTACTGTGATGAGCATTTTTGCATCCATATTCTTCAACGATATTGGTCTGTAATTCTCCTTTTTGATGGGGTCTTTGTCTGTTTTTTGGATCAAGTTAATGGTGGCCCTCTAAAATGAGTTGGAAGTTTTCCTTCCATTTCTATTTTTTGGAACGGTTTCAGAAGAATAGTTATTAATTCTTCTTAAATGTCTGGTAGAATTCCCCTGGGAAACCATCTGGCCCTGGGCTTTTCTTTCTTGGGAGATTTTTGATGACTGTTTCAAATTCCTTAGTGGTTATAGGTCTGTTCAGGTTTTCTATTTCTCCCTGGTTCACTTTTGGTAGTTGATACATCTCTAGGAATGCACCCATTTCTTCCAGGTTATCTAATTTGCTGGCATAGAGTTGCTCAAAATATGTTCTTATAATTGCTTGTATTTCTTTGGTGTTGGTGGTGATCTCTCCACTTTCATTCATCATGTTGTTGATTTGGGTCATTTCTCTTTTCTTTTTGATAAGTCTGCCCAGGGGAATACCAATCTTGTTAATTCTTTCAAAGAACCAGCTCCTAGTAGCGTTGATCTCTTCTCCTGCTCTTTTGGTTTCTATTTCATTGATTTCTGCTCTGATTTTTATTATTTCTCTTCTCCTGCTGGGTTTAGGCTTTATTTGCTGTTTTTTCTCTAGCTCCTCTGGGTGTAGGGTTAGTTTGTGTATTTGAGACCTTTCTTGTTTCTTGAGAAAGGCTTGTATTGCTATATAATTTCCTCTCAGGACTGCATTTGCTGTAACCCAAAGATTTTGAACAGTTGTGTTTTCATTTTCATTGGTTTCCATGAATTTTTTAATTCTTCTTTAATTTCCTGGTTGACACAATCCTTCTTTAGTAGGATGCTCTTTAGCCTCCATGTATTTGAGTTACTTCCGACTTTCCTCTTGTGATTGAGTTCTAGTTTCAAAGCATTGTGCTCTGAAAATATGCAGGGAAGAATTCCAATCTTTTGGTACAAGTTGATACCTGATTTGTGAACCAGGATTTGATCAATTCTCGAGAATGTTCCATGGGCACTAGAGAAGAATGTGTATTCCGTTCCTATGGGATGGAATTTTCTGAATATGTCTGTGATGTCCATTTGGTCCAGTGTTTAATTTAAAGTCTTTATTTCCTTGTTGATTTTTTGCTTAGATGGTCTGTCCATTTCAGTGAGGGGGGTGTTAAAGTCCACCACTATTATTATATTGTTGTCAATTTTTTTCTTTGCTTTTGTTGTTAATTGACTTATATAATAGGCTGCTCCCTTGTTAGGGGCATAGATATTTACAATTGTTAGATTTTCTTGTTGGATAGACCCATTAAGTACGATATAGTTTCCTTCTTCATCCCTTGTTACAGTCCTTGTTTTAAAATCTAATTATCTGATATAAGGATTGCCACCCCAGCTTTCTTTTGATGTGCATTAGCATGGTAAATGGTTTTCTACCCCCTCACTTTCAATCTGGGGGTGCTTTGGGTCTAAAATGAGTCTCTTGCAGACAGCATATGGATGGGTCTTGTTTTTTAATCCAATCTGATAGCCTGTGTCTTTTGATTGGGGCATTTAGCCCATTTACATTCAGGGTAACTATTGAAAGGTATGAATTTAGTGCCATTGTCCTTCAATATTTCTTGTAGGGCTGGTTTTGTGTTTCCAAATTCCTTTAGTTTTTCTTTGTCCTGGAAGCTTTTTATCTCTCCCTCTATTTTCAATGACAGCTTAGCTGTATATAGTATACTTGGCTGCATATTTTTTCTATTAGTGCTCTGAAGATCTCATGCCAGTCCTTTCTGTTCTGCCAGGTCTCTGTGGATAAGTCTGTTGCCAATCTAATGTTTCTGCCATTGTAGGTTACATATCTCATCTCCCGAGCTGCTTGCAGGATTTTCTCTTTGTCTCTGAGACTTGTAAGTTTTACTATTGGGTGTCGGGGTGTTGACCTATTTTTATTGATTTTGAGAGGGATTCCCTGTGCCTCCTGGATTTTGATGCCTCTTTCCTTCCCCACATCAGGGAGGTTCTCTGCAATTATTTGCTCCAATATACCTTCTGCCCATCTCTCGCTTTCTTCTTCTTCTGGGATCCCAATTATTCTAATGTTATTTCATCTTATTGTATCGCTTATCTCTTGGATTCTGCCCACGTGATCCTGTAGTTGGTTCTCTCTCTTTTTCCCAGCCTCTTTATTTTCCAACATTTGGTCTTCTATATCACTGATTCTCTCTTCTGCTTCATTTATCCTACCAGTTAGTGCCCCCATTTTTTATTGCACCTCATTAATAGCCTTTTTGATTTCGACTTGGTTAGATTTTAGTTCTTTTATTTCTCCAGAAAGTGTTTCTCTAATAACTTCCACGCTTTATTCAAGCCCAGCTAGTATCTTTAAAGTCGTGATTCTGGACTCTGGGTCCAATATCGTACTAATGTCAGTATTGAGTAGGTCCCTGGCAGATGGTAATACCTCTTATTTTTTTTGCTGAGCTGATTTTTTTCATCTTGTCA
>NW_027399004.1:0-9216 GCF_003265705.2 Callorhinus ursinus | reverse complement strand
ATTGTATTGTTGTTGATGTGTTTCTTTGCTTTTGTTATTAATTGCCTTATATAATTGGCTGCTCCCCTGTTAGGGGCATAGATATTTACAATTGTTAGATGTTCTTGTTGGATAGACCCTTTAGGTAGGATATAGTGTCCTTCCTCATCTCTTATTACAGTCTTTGGTTTAAAACCTAATTTGTCTGATGTAAGGATTGCCACCCCAGCTTTCTTTTGGTGTCCATTAGCATGATAAATAGTTTTCCACCCCCTCACTTTCAATGTGTGGGTGTGTTTGGGTCTAAAATGAGTCTCTTGCAGACAGCATATCAATGGGTCTTGTTTTTTAATCCAATCTGATAGCCTGTGTCTTTTGATTGGGGCATTTAGCCCATTTACCTTCATTGTAACTATTGAAAGATATGAATTTAGTGCAATTGTTTTCCTGTAAGGTGACTGTTACTTTATATTGTCTCTCTTCCTTTCTGGTCTATGTTACTTTTAGGCTCTCTCTTTGCTTAGAGGACCCCTTTCTATATTTCTTGTAGGGCTGGTTTCGTGTTTGCAAATTCCTTTAGTTTTTGTTTGTCCTGGAAGCTTTTTATCTCTCCTTCTATTTTCAATGACAGCGTAGCTGGATATAGTATTCTTGGCTGCATATTTTTCTCATTTAGTGCTCTGAAGATATCATGCCCGTCCTTTCTGGCCTGCCAGGTCTCTGTGGATAGTTCTGTTGCCAATCTAATATTTCTACCATTGTAGGTTACAGACCTCTTGTCCCGAGGTTCTTGCAGGATTTTCTCTTTGTTTTTGAAACTTGTAAGTTGTACTTTTCGATGTCCGGGTGTTGACGTATTTTTATTGATTTTGAGACGGGTTCTCTGTGCCTCCTGGATTTTGATGCCTGCTTCATTCCCCAAATTAAGGAAGTTCTCTATTATTTGCTCTAATATACCTTCTGCCCCTCTCTCTTTCTTCTTCTGGGATCCCAATTATTCTAATACTGTTTCATCTTATGGTATTACTTATCCCTCAAATTCTGCCCTCATGATCCAGTAGTTGTTTATCTCTCTTTTTCTCAGCTTCTTTATTCCTCCATCATTTGGTCTTCTATATCACTAATTCTCTCTTCTGCCTAATTTATCCTAGCAGAGCCTCCATTTTTTATTGCATCTCATTAATAGCCTTTTTGATTTGACCTGGTTACATTTTATTTCTTTTATTTCTCCAGAAAGGGTTTTTCTAGTATCTTCCATGCTTTTTTGAAACCCAGCTAGTATCTTTTAATTGTCATTCTGAACTCTAATTCTGACATCTTACTAATGTCCGTATTGATTAGGTCCCTGGTATTTGGTACTGCCTCTTGTTCTTTTTTTGAGGTGAGTTTTTCTATCTTGTCATTTTGTCCAGAGGAGAACAGATGAATGAGACAACAAAATGCTAACAGGGTAAAAACTACCCCAGAAAAATATACACTAAACAAATCAGAAGAGACCTGAAAGCAGGGGAAAAGAAAGGGAAAGAAAGAAAAAAGAAAAAAAAAGAATATGATCAAATATAATCAGGCTGGTGCATAGATCAGTGCCACACAGTAGATTTTGGGCATATTTTGGTCTGTTAGATGAAACTGCCTCCCAAAATGTTAAAGAAAGAAAAACTTATATAGGTACAAAAATAGGGGTAAATACAATGATGGGATAGAATATGTGTGTAAAGATGAAAATTATAAAAGATTTTATAAAAGGAATAATAAGATAAGAAGTTGGTTGAAAAAAGAAAGAAGAGAACTTAAAAAAAAGGGGAGAGAATGTGATCAGGCAGGAGACTAGAACAAAGCCGTACACTAGAGATTTAGGGTATATTTTGGTCTGTTAGAAGAAACTGTATCCCAAAATTTTAAAGAGACAACAACATATATATGTACCAAAAATAAGGGTAACTACTATGAAGGGATAGAATATGACTTTAAAAATGAAAAATAAAAAGATTTTTAAAAAGGCATTGATAAGATGTTGGTTGAAAAGGGAAAAAGAAAAGTTCAAGAAAAAAATAGAAAAAGAAAATTTAAAAAATTAACTTTGAAAGACTAAAGAACTGGGGGAAAAAGTCATGAATTCTATGTGGTGTATTCCCCTAGTGCTGGAGTTCTGCCATTCTCATTGATCGGTAAACTGGTCTTGGCTGGCTGTTCTTGCTGATCTTCTGGGGGAGGGGCCTGTTGCTGTGATTCCTAAATGTCTTTGCCGGAGGCGGAATGCCCCGCCCTTGCCAGGTCCATGCTACGTAATCTGCTCGGGTTTGCTCTTGGGAGCTTTTGTTCCCTGTAAGCTTTCCATACAGCTTTGGAGGATGAGAGTGAAAATGGCGGCCCCCCAATCTCCGCCCCAAAGGAGCCGAGAACTCAGACCCCACTCCTCAGTGTGCCCCCAGAGAAAAGCAGTCAATCACTCCCGTCTCCCTGGTCTGCGGCCGCACTCGGTGCTCACCTGGCTTGTGACCAAGTGTTTCTGTTTCTTGCACCCAACCCCATTTGGAGTCTCTAAACCCAGCAGATCCCTGCAGTGCAGTTCTGCACCGCTCCTCCCGGGAGGCGGAAGGGGAGTCTCCCTGCATCTGCCGCTTTTGGGGTCCCTGCTTCCAGAAAGTGGTCGCTTTTCTGTTCAGAGAGTTGCTGCTATTCTTTTCTCCGATCTCCTGTTGATTTCATAGGTGTTCAGAATGGTTTGATACCTATCTAGCTGAATTTCTGGGACTGGATGAAATTTAGGTCTCCTACTCCTCCGCCATCTTGCTCCTCCTCCTCCGAACGCACATATATTCCTGATTACAGCAGAGTTTCCAGCTCTTCTTTAAAATGTGTATGTACTTCTTCCAAAATTCTGCTTGCTTAATAAGTTCATGTTTATTTTGTATGGCGAACAGGTAATTGGGCACAGTATCAAGGACAGAGATCCGTGGCAGCATACTAGAGACCTTCTGGTGGGCTCACATTATTCCACTAAATCATTAGTCTGCCAAATATTTCCAGAATGCCTGCTAGGGAAGGTGCTGTGCCAGAGCTGATGAATCAGTGATGAAGAAGAAAGTGGAGTACTGACCTTCATGGAGCCAGAGCAGAAACCTGATGGGGTTTTGGAATATAGGTGAGGTTCATTGGGGTGCAGTCTGGAGCTGACGACCAAGAAAGAATTCTTGAGACATCTTTGGTGAAAAATCGTGGTTTCTTAAAGCCCGGGGATAGGACCCGTGGGCACAGAGAGCTGCTGCCTTTTCATTAATATGTCTTTAAAAAAAATATCTCTAAGGCAGTGGTTCTTGACTAGGAATGACTTTGGGAAACATTTTTTTTTGTAGATTTTTATTTACTTATTTGACAGAGAGAGAGACAGCGAGAGAGGGAGCACAAGCAGGGGGAATGGGAGAGGGAGAAGCAGGCTTCCTGCCGAGCAGGGAGCCAGATGTGGGGCTCGATCCCAGAACCCGGGGATCATGACCTGAGCCGAAGGCAGACATTTGATGGCTGAGTCACCCAGGCGCCCCTGGAAACATTTTTGACTGTAATAACTAGAGTGGAGGGTGCTATCAGCATCTAGTGAGTAGGTCAGGGATGCTGCTAAATGTTCTACGATGCACAGATGAGCACATACAACAAAGAATTATCTGGCTCAGAATGTCAGTAATGCCAAGGTTGAGGAACCCTGCTCTAAAGAACCTTTAGAATCAATGAAGAATGAGAACCTAGAAGAGCTTACTCTGTCTGGGGAATGAGACACCACACAGTTTCTGTTAAGAAAAAAGAAATCCATAATTATGACATTATAAATAATCATACTAGGATTTTAAAAATAAAAGATTTCTTATAAAGCTACTCATTTCAATTAAAACTTGGGGAGCTAGAAGAAAATCTGCCTTATTTTTGCTGTTGTTATAAGATGTGCCACATGGTTTTAGAGTTATGGTATGAAATAATGTCAAGACTCAAAAAACTTTTTATGAAGCATGCATGAAGTAGCATCATGTACTAGAAGAAAGGCTGAGCTGAGATTTGAAATAGTTAAATGTTACCCTGCCATTGACTAAACATAGGTGATTTAACCCACCTGGGCCTCCGTTGCTGTTTCTGGCCAGACACTTAAATTGAAAAGCTTGACATCATTATTTGGCTATTTTTTCTCCTTCAGCCACAGTCATAGCGAAAACAGGGATTTTTCCTTAGTTTCCCGGCTGACAGTTCTCCCTTCCTTTACATTCCCGCTGGCCTGATTTTAGTTTGAGTCTTTGTTACTTCACATCTGGTCTGTTATAGTAGTTTCCTCGATGATATTCTCCCCTCAAATATATCCTACAAAATGCTACCATCTACTTAAACCCTTACTTTGTTTATGTCACTTCTCTCAGATTCTTTAATGCCTATAAAGTAAAAGTCACCGTTTTCTAATCTGCTCAAGAATACTTTTCTATAGCTTGTCCTAGGTGTCTTCCCTACTTCCATCTTTGCTATCCATCACATTACTAGATCAATAGTCTTCCTGCTAAGCCCTGTTCAGAAGCACCCTCCTGTCTGGCATGTTCCTTCCCCACTATTATCTCTCAACCTTCAAGTCTGATGTCCCATAGTCTCTCAGAAAGTTTACTGAGGTTCCCGGTGATATCTCTTATATGTACTCACTTAGGGTACCTACCATATTTGGCCTTGTGTGTATACTTTTTTTCTCCCTGCATTGATATCTTTCACCTCCTTTCAACTATCACGGGGAAAGAGACACAAACTGCCATACTGCAGTAGGTTTTACATTGGGTCCCATGGGAAGAGTGAGGAAATGCTTGGCACCATCCTCTGGATTCAATGCATATTCATGATTGTCTAAAACTAAGACACTCTGGAAGATAGAGATATATTCATACTTGTAAATAAAAGTATAAAGTCTTTCCAGTTAGGCTATAAGCCTCATCCTGACAATCATAATGTCCAAACCCTTTGTGTCCTCTGAGCTTTGTCATGGAAAGCATCCAAAGAATAATTGTGTGGCCGATTTTATTTTGTGTATGTTTTTGTACGTGAAAACTACCAGTAGGGTGAAATAAAAATAGTATCCAGACTTGGGAGATACTTTGGTTACTACAGGAAACACTCCACATTACAAAAAACCTTTACTATATATGTGTGTTTGTGTGTGTGTATGTGTGTGTGTGCATGCATGTGGAGAGTAAAAGATTTTTTACTTATATATATGATATATAAGATATGTGTTAGTATATAGATTTAAGAGAAACATCTCCGTTTAAATATGACTCTTGAGGGTCAAGAACAAAAGTTTTCTTGAGGGTCCCAGTTGACTTTTGTTATACATTCCAAAGACAATGGGTTTCACTGGATCCCTAAACTTAAGTGAAATTCTCAGATTTTGACATTGTGTTGAAGCTTATCCATGTAGCTTTGTGGGTTTTTTTTTTTTTAGCAAGCTTGCTGAGACTATATAGTGTGTTGTCTTATGGTCACACATGCATCAGAGAATTCATTTTTTCCCTTTTGACATAAGCATACCTGGGGTAAATATACACCAATAGATTTTCCTGGTACAGCCATCTGCCTTGCTTTACCTAGAAAAGTTTGTTTGCTCTTACCTCACTTGTAGGTCCCCAAAGTTTTATTTTTTTAAGTACAAAAAGGACAGCGTTTCTGTCTATATCCTGCAGTATTCACTGCAATATTTCCAAGTTTTGGCTGTGACATTTTTTGAAAAAGTAGATTGCTATAGCTATTGTATGTTTCTTTATTGTTACCCAACTTGATCTCTTTTTAATCTATGCATTTAAATGGGATATTATTTTCCTGAAACTAGAATTCCACCTATTGAAAGGGCAACATAGCTTAGTGCAGTGGTTCTCCAAGTGTGGTCCCTGGGCCAGGGGCATCAGCAGCATCTGGGAACTTATTTGAAAGGCAGATTCTCAGATTTCACCTATTGAATCAGGATCTCTGGGGCTGCGACCAGCAACCTGGGTTTAAACAAACTCTCCAGGGAATTCTGATGCAAGAATAAGTTTGAAAACTACCGGCTTAGTTGTTAACAGTATAAGCTCTGGGGCAGACTGCCTGAATTTAAATATTTAACCTTCAAGTCACATAACCTTCCTGTGCCTCAGTTTCCTCATCAATGAATGGAACAATAATAGTACCATCCATATATCGTTGTGGTGAGTTTAAATTGAGATAATACATGGGAAGAGTTTAGCAAAGGCTGGCACCTGCTGAGTACTTCATAAAGCTTAGCTATTATTCAAATTTTGCCCATTCTCAAATCTTAGAGTCCCTCTTCCTCTTGGTCATCTTTCCTGCTTTTGCTGAGTTGGCCCTTTCCCCTCTGTTGAATGCCCTTGGCACTTCTCTTCACCTCTTCAGATGTTGCCAAGCTAGGGGTAGGGGATGCATATATTTTTCTGCAGTGAAATACTGATCTTTCCTTCACAGACTTAATTTTTTTTTCTTGAAAAACCAAACCCAGTGATGAGCATAGAGAAGAGTACAATACATTTAATTTTTTCTTAGATCTGTTTTCTATTTTAACTATAATATAATTTCCTTATGGCCCACCTGATTTTTTTTAGACCTTGGGAATGTGAAACAGAACTTATTTTCATGGTTGGTATAATTGATATGTGGATGGATGGGAGTGTGTTTTCACCCTGTCTTCAGTGATGAATCATTCTTGTTTGTTCTAGATGCTTCTGGACTTGTTATCCTGTGTCATTTCTAACTGGTGCCAGTTTTTGACAAATGATAGCAGGAAGGCATGGTGTGCTACCTCAGGTTCTTATTTTCCCTGAGTGTTTGGATGTAATAATTTTAGAGATGGCCACATGGCTAATGAGTCTTGCCCTCAGGAATTCAGCACAGAGGGAGCCCTCACTAGCCTATCAGACACCTTCTTTGAAAATGGTGGAAGTGTGAGAGAGCAAGATGAATGGACATTTGTGTATCATATTCTTTGAGAATTGAATAGAGGATTTATGGTGTTCCGTGACTTGACACACTTTACACTTGTCATGTTGGCACATTGCATTATACTCTGCTGCCCATGGGGCTTTTGATAATGTTTCAGAAAGAGGTAATAGATGTCTCTGTGCTGTATCCATACATTTGCAGAGAAAGATCCAATATTAAAAACAAAGGTACAGTAAAAATCATCCCCATCAACCAAACACAAAAGCCTACCTCTGCTCTCTGTTGCCTTGTTAGTCCCAATCCCTTACCTAGACATATTTAGCCCTTCTACAGGTAGAGGTGATCTATCTGGTCAGTGCTGTTTCTATAGGCACATTTTAACACCTACTTGAGGGTATAACAATGAACAACCATTGTAAGTACAATATAAAGCCACAGTGCAATATAAAGAACACTGGGTTAAGTATCATAAACTCTTTTTTTTCCAGTCATAATTTTTTATTGTTCTGTTATTCACCATACATTACATCATTAGTTTTTGATGTAGTGTTCCATGATTCATTGTTTGTGCATAACACCCAGTGCTCCATGCAGAACATGCCCTCTTTAATACCCATCACCAGGCTAACCCATCCCCCCACCGCCCTTCCCTCTGGAACCCTCAGAATGTTTTTCAGAGTCCATCGTCTCTCATGGTTCGTCTCTCCCTCCGATTTACCCCCCTCCATTCTTCCCCTCCAGCTATCTTCTTCTTTTTTTTTCTTAACATATATTGCCTTATTTGTTTCAGAAGTACAGATCTGTGATTCAACAGTCTTGCACAATTCACAGCGCTCACCATAGCACATACCTGCCCCAAAGTCTATCCCAAGCTACCTCATCCCTACCATCCCCCACCACTCTAGCAACTCTCAGTTGGTTTCCTGAGATTAAGAATTCCTCATATCAGTGAGGTCATATGATACATATCTTTCTCTGATTGACTTATTTCACTCAGCAAAACACCCTCCAGTTCCATCCACATCGTTGCAAATGGCAAGATCTCATTCCTTTTGATGGCTGCATAATATTCCATTCTGTATATAGACCACGTCTTCTTTATCCATTCATCTGTCGATGGACATCTTGGCTCTTTCCACAGTTTTTCTATTGTGGACATTGCTGCTTTAAACATTGGGGTGCACGTACCCCTTCAGATCCCTACATTTGTATCTTTGTGGTAAATACCCAGTAGTGCAATTGCTGGATCATATGGTAGCTCTGTTTTCCGTACTGCTTTCCAGAGTGGCTGCACCAGCTTGCATTCTCACCAACACTGTAGGAGGATTCCCCTTTCTCCACATCCCCGCCAACATCTGTCATTTTCTGACTTGTTAATTTTAGCCATTCTGACTGGTGTGAGGTGGTCTCTCATTGAGGTTTTGATTTGGATTTCCCTGATGCCGAGCGATGTTGAGCACTTTTTCATGTGTCTGTTGGCCATTTGGATGTCTTCTTTGGAGAAATGTCTGTTCATGTCTTCTGCCCATTTCTTGATTGGATTATTTGTTCTTTGGGTGTTGAGTTTGATAAGTTCTTTATAGATTTTGGATACTAGCCCTTTATCTGATATGTCATTTGCAAATATCTTCTCCCATTCTGTCAGTTGTCTTTTGGTTTTGTGCACTGTTTCTTTTGCTGTGCAAAAGCTTTTTATCTTGATGAAATCCCAATAGTTCATTTTGCCCTTGCTTCCCTTGCCTTTGGCGATGTTTCTAGGAAGAAGTTGCTGTGGCTGAGGTCGAGGAGGTTGCTGCCTGTGTTCTCCTTTAGGATTTTGATGGACTCCTGTCTCACGTTTAGGTCTTTCAACCATTTGGAGTCTATTTTTGTTGTGTGGTGTAAGGAAATGGTCCAGTTTCATTCTTCTGCATGTGGCTGTCCAATTTTCCCAACACCATTTGTTGAAGAGATTGTCTTTTTTCCATTGGCCATTCTTTCATCCTTTGTCAAAGATGAGTTGATCATAGAGTTGAGGGTCCATATCTGGGCTCTCTATTCTGTTCCATTGATCTATGTGTGGGTTTTTGTTCCAGAACCATACTGTCTTGATGATGACAGCTTTGTAATAGGGCTGGAAGTCCGGAATTGTGATGCCGCCAGTGTTGCTTTTCTTTTTCAACATTTGTCTGGCTATTCGGGGTCTCTTCTGGTTCCATTCAAATTTTAGGATTATTTGTTCCACTTCTTTGAAAAAAGTGGATGATATTTTGATGGGGATTGCATTGAATATGTAGATTGCTCTAGGTA
>NW_027399003.1:0-9216 GCF_003265705.2 Callorhinus ursinus | reverse complement strand
ATTGTATTGTTGTTGATGTGTTTCTTTGCTTTTGTTATTAATTGCCTTATATAATTGGCTGCTCCCCTGTTAGGGGCATAGATATTTACAATTGTTAGATGTTCTTGTTGGATAGACCCTTTAGGTAGGATATAGTGTCCTTCCTCATCTCTTATTACAGTCTTTGGTTTAAAACCTAATTTGTCTGATGTAAGGATTGCCACCCCAGCTTTCTTTTGGTGTCCATTAGCATGATAAATAGTTTTCCACCCCCTCACTTTCAATGTGTGGGTGTGTTTGGGTCTAAAATGAGTCTCTTGCAGACAGCATATCAATGGGTCTTGTTTTTTAATCCAATCTGATAGCCTGTGTCTTTTGATTGGGGCATTTAGCCCATTTACCTTCATTGTAACTATTGAAAGATATGAATTTAGTGCAATTGTTTTCCTGTAAGGTGACTGTTACTTTATATTGTCTCTCTTCCTTTCTGGTCTATGTTACTTTTAGGCTCTCTCTTTGCTTAGAGGACCCCTTTCTATATTTCTTGTAGGGCTGGTTTCGTGTTTGCAAATTCCTTTAGTTTTTGTTTGTCCTGGAAGCTTTTTATCTCTCCTTCTATTTTCAATGACAGCGTAGCTGGATATAGTATTCTTGGCTGCATATTTTTCTCATTTAGTGCTCTGAAGATATCATGCCCGTCCTTTCTGGCCTGCCAGGTCTCTGTGGATAGTTCTGTTGCCAATCTAATATTTCTACCATTGTAGGTTACAGACCTCTTGTCCCGAGGTTCTTGCAGGATTTTCTCTTTGTTTTTGAAACTTGTAAGTTGTACTTTTCGATGTCCGGGTGTTGACGTATTTTTATTGATTTTGAGACGGGTTCTCTGTGCCTCCTGGATTTTGATGCCTGCTTCATTCCCCAAATTAAGGAAGTTCTCTATTATTTGCTCTAATATACCTTCTGCCCCTCTCTCTTTCTTCTTCTGGGATCCCAATTATTCTAATACTGTTTCATCTTATGGTATTACTTATCCCTCAAATTCTGCCCTCATGATCCAGTAGTTGTTTATCTCTCTTTTTCTCAGCTTCTTTATTCCTCCATCATTTGGTCTTCTATATCACTAATTCTCTCTTCTGCCTAATTTATCCTAGCAGAGCCTCCATTTTTTATTGCATCTCATTAATAGCCTTTTTGATTTGACCTGGTTACATTTTATTTCTTTTATTTCTCCAGAAAGGGTTTTTCTAGTATCTTCCATGCTTTTTTGAAACCCAGCTAGTATCTTTTAATTGTCATTCTGAACTCTAATTCTGACATCTTACTAATGTCCGTATTGATTAGGTCCCTGGTATTTGGTACTGCCTCTTGTTCTTTTTTTGAGGTGAGTTTTTCTATCTTGTCATTTTGTCCAGAGGAGAACAGATGAATGAGACAACAAAATGCTAACAGGGTAAAAACTACCCCAGAAAAATATACACTAAACAAATCAGAAGAGACCTGAAAGCAGGGGAAAAGAAAGGGAAAGAAAGAAAAAAGAAAAAAAAAGAATATGATCAAATATAATCAGGCTGGTGCATAGATCAGTGCCACACAGTAGATTTTGGGCATATTTTGGTCTGTTAGATGAAACTGCCTCCCAAAATGTTAAAGAAAGAAAAACTTATATAGGTACAAAAATAGGGGTAAATACAATGATGGGATAGAATATGTGTGTAAAGATGAAAATTATAAAAGATTTTATAAAAGGAATAATAAGATAAGAAGTTGGTTGAAAAAAGAAAGAAGAGAACTTAAAAAAAAGGGGAGAGAATGTGATCAGGCAGGAGACTAGAACAAAGCCGTACACTAGAGATTTAGGGTATATTTTGGTCTGTTAGAAGAAACTGTATCCCAAAATTTTAAAGAGACAACAACATATATATGTACCAAAAATAAGGGTAACTACTATGAAGGGATAGAATATGACTTTAAAAATGAAAAATAAAAAGATTTTTAAAAAGGCATTGATAAGATGTTGGTTGAAAAGGGAAAAAGAAAAGTTCAAGAAAAAAATAGAAAAAGAAAATTTAAAAAATTAACTTTGAAAGACTAAAGAACTGGGGGAAAAAGTCATGAATTCTATGTGGTGTATTCCCCTAGTGCTGGAGTTCTGCCATTCTCATTGATCGGTAAACTGGTCTTGGCTGGCTGTTCTTGCTGATCTTCTGGGGGAGGGGCCTGTTGCTGTGATTCCTAAATGTCTTTGCCGGAGGCGGAATGCCCCGCCCTTGCCAGGTCCATGCTACGTAATCTGCTCGGGTTTGCTCTTGGGAGCTTTTGTTCCCTGTAAGCTTTCCATACAGCTTTGGAGGATGAGAGTGAAAATGGCGGCCCCCCAATCTCCGCCCCAAAGGAGCCGAGAACTCAGACCCCACTCCTCAGTGTGCCCCCAGAGAAAAGCAGTCAATCACTCCCGTCTCCCTGGTCTGCGGCCGCACTCGGTGCTCACCTGGCTTGTGACCAAGTGTTTCTGTTTCTTGCACCCAACCCCATTTGGAGTCTCTAAACCCAGCAGATCCCTGCAGTGCAGTTCTGCACCGCTCCTCCCGGGAGGCGGAAGGGGAGTCTCCCTGCATCTGCCGCTTTTGGGGTCCCTGCTTCCAGAAAGTGGTCGCTTTTCTGTTCAGAGAGTTGCTGCTATTCTTTTCTCCGATCTCCTGTTGATTTCATAGGTGTTCAGAATGGTTTGATACCTATCTAGCTGAATTTCTGGGACTGGATGAAATTTAGGTCTCCTACTCCTCCGCCATCTTGCTCCTCCTCCTCCGAACGCACATATATTCCTGATTACAGCAGAGTTTCCAGCTCTTCTTTAAAATGTGTATGTACTTCTTCCAAAATTCTGCTTGCTTAATAAGTTCATGTTTATTTTGTATGGCGAACAGGTAATTGGGCACAGTATCAAGGACAGAGATCCGTGGCAGCATACTAGAGACCTTCTGGTGGGCTCACATTATTCCACTAAATCATTAGTCTGCCAAATATTTCCAGAATGCCTGCTAGGGAAGGTGCTGTGCCAGAGCTGATGAATCAGTGATGAAGAAGAAAGTGGAGTACTGACCTTCATGGAGCCAGAGCAGAAACCTGATGGGGTTTTGGAATATAGGTGAGGTTCATTGGGGTGCAGTCTGGAGCTGACGACCAAGAAAGAATTCTTGAGACATCTTTGGTGAAAAATCGTGGTTTCTTAAAGCCCGGGGATAGGACCCGTGGGCACAGAGAGCTGCTGCCTTTTCATTAATATGTCTTTAAAAAAAATATCTCTAAGGCAGTGGTTCTTGACTAGGAATGACTTTGGGAAACATTTTTTTTTGTAGATTTTTATTTACTTATTTGACAGAGAGAGAGACAGCGAGAGAGGGAGCACAAGCAGGGGGAATGGGAGAGGGAGAAGCAGGCTTCCTGCCGAGCAGGGAGCCAGATGTGGGGCTCGATCCCAGAACCCGGGGATCATGACCTGAGCCGAAGGCAGACATTTGATGGCTGAGTCACCCAGGCGCCCCTGGAAACATTTTTGACTGTAATAACTAGAGTGGAGGGTGCTATCAGCATCTAGTGAGTAGGTCAGGGATGCTGCTAAATGTTCTACGATGCACAGATGAGCACATACAACAAAGAATTATCTGGCTCAGAATGTCAGTAATGCCAAGGTTGAGGAACCCTGCTCTAAAGAACCTTTAGAATCAATGAAGAATGAGAACCTAGAAGAGCTTACTCTGTCTGGGGAATGAGACACCACACAGTTTCTGTTAAGAAAAAAGAAATCCATAATTATGACATTATAAATAATCATACTAGGATTTTAAAAATAAAAGATTTCTTATAAAGCTACTCATTTCAATTAAAACTTGGGGAGCTAGAAGAAAATCTGCCTTATTTTTGCTGTTGTTATAAGATGTGCCACATGGTTTTAGAGTTATGGTATGAAATAATGTCAAGACTCAAAAAACTTTTTATGAAGCATGCATGAAGTAGCATCATGTACTAGAAGAAAGGCTGAGCTGAGATTTGAAATAGTTAAATGTTACCCTGCCATTGACTAAACATAGGTGATTTAACCCACCTGGGCCTCCGTTGCTGTTTCTGGCCAGACACTTAAATTGAAAAGCTTGACATCATTATTTGGCTATTTTTTCTCCTTCAGCCACAGTCATAGCGAAAACAGGGATTTTTCCTTAGTTTCCCGGCTGACAGTTCTCCCTTCCTTTACATTCCCGCTGGCCTGATTTTAGTTTGAGTCTTTGTTACTTCACATCTGGTCTGTTATAGTAGTTTCCTCGATGATATTCTCCCCTCAAATATATCCTACAAAATGCTACCATCTACTTAAACCCTTACTTTGTTTATGTCACTTCTCTCAGATTCTTTAATGCCTATAAAGTAAAAGTCACCGTTTTCTAATCTGCTCAAGAATACTTTTCTATAGCTTGTCCTAGGTGTCTTCCCTACTTCCATCTTTGCTATCCATCACATTACTAGATCAATAGTCTTCCTGCTAAGCCCTGTTCAGAAGCACCCTCCTGTCTGGCATGTTCCTTCCCCACTATTATCTCTCAACCTTCAAGTCTGATGTCCCATAGTCTCTCAGAAAGTTTACTGAGGTTCCCGGTGATATCTCTTATATGTACTCACTTAGGGTACCTACCATATTTGGCCTTGTGTGTATACTTTTTTTCTCCCTGCATTGATATCTTTCACCTCCTTTCAACTATCACGGGGAAAGAGACACAAACTGCCATACTGCAGTAGGTTTTACATTGGGTCCCATGGGAAGAGTGAGGAAATGCTTGGCACCATCCTCTGGATTCAATGCATATTCATGATTGTCTAAAACTAAGACACTCTGGAAGATAGAGATATATTCATACTTGTAAATAAAAGTATAAAGTCTTTCCAGTTAGGCTATAAGCCTCATCCTGACAATCATAATGTCCAAACCCTTTGTGTCCTCTGAGCTTTGTCATGGAAAGCATCCAAAGAATAATTGTGTGGCCGATTTTATTTTGTGTATGTTTTTGTACGTGAAAACTACCAGTAGGGTGAAATAAAAATAGTATCCAGACTTGGGAGATACTTTGGTTACTACAGGAAACACTCCACATTACAAAAAACCTTTACTATATATGTGTGTTTGTGTGTGTGTATGTGTGTGTGTGCATGCATGTGGAGAGTAAAAGATTTTTTACTTATATATATGATATATAAGATATGTGTTAGTATATAGATTTAAGAGAAACATCTCCGTTTAAATATGACTCTTGAGGGTCAAGAACAAAAGTTTTCTTGAGGGTCCCAGTTGACTTTTGTTATACATTCCAAAGACAATGGGTTTCACTGGATCCCTAAACTTAAGTGAAATTCTCAGATTTTGACATTGTGTTGAAGCTTATCCATGTAGCTTTGTGGGTTTTTTTTTTTTTAGCAAGCTTGCTGAGACTATATAGTGTGTTGTCTTATGGTCACACATGCATCAGAGAATTCATTTTTTCCCTTTTGACATAAGCATACCTGGGGTAAATATACACCAATAGATTTTCCTGGTACAGCCATCTGCCTTGCTTTACCTAGAAAAGTTTGTTTGCTCTTACCTCACTTGTAGGTCCCCAAAGTTTTATTTTTTTAAGTACAAAAAGGACAGCGTTTCTGTCTATATCCTGCAGTATTCACTGCAATATTTCCAAGTTTTGGCTGTGACATTTTTTGAAAAAGTAGATTGCTATAGCTATTGTATGTTTCTTTATTGTTACCCAACTTGATCTCTTTTTAATCTATGCATTTAAATGGGATATTATTTTCCTGAAACTAGAATTCCACCTATTGAAAGGGCAACATAGCTTAGTGCAGTGGTTCTCCAAGTGTGGTCCCTGGGCCAGGGGCATCAGCAGCATCTGGGAACTTATTTGAAAGGCAGATTCTCAGATTTCACCTATTGAATCAGGATCTCTGGGGCTGCGACCAGCAACCTGGGTTTAAACAAACTCTCCAGGGAATTCTGATGCAAGAATAAGTTTGAAAACTACCGGCTTAGTTGTTAACAGTATAAGCTCTGGGGCAGACTGCCTGAATTTAAATATTTAACCTTCAAGTCACATAACCTTCCTGTGCCTCAGTTTCCTCATCAATGAATGGAACAATAATAGTACCATCCATATATCGTTGTGGTGAGTTTAAATTGAGATAATACATGGGAAGAGTTTAGCAAAGGCTGGCACCTGCTGAGTACTTCATAAAGCTTAGCTATTATTCAAATTTTGCCCATTCTCAAATCTTAGAGTCCCTCTTCCTCTTGGTCATCTTTCCTGCTTTTGCTGAGTTGGCCCTTTCCCCTCTGTTGAATGCCCTTGGCACTTCTCTTCACCTCTTCAGATGTTGCCAAGCTAGGGGTAGGGGATGCATATATTTTTCTGCAGTGAAATACTGATCTTTCCTTCACAGACTTAATTTTTTTTTCTTGAAAAACCAAACCCAGTGATGAGCATAGAGAAGAGTACAATACATTTAATTTTTTCTTAGATCTGTTTTCTATTTTAACTATAATATAATTTCCTTATGGCCCACCTGATTTTTTTTAGACCTTGGGAATGTGAAACAGAACTTATTTTCATGGTTGGTATAATTGATATGTGGATGGATGGGAGTGTGTTTTCACCCTGTCTTCAGTGATGAATCATTCTTGTTTGTTCTAGATGCTTCTGGACTTGTTATCCTGTGTCATTTCTAACTGGTGCCAGTTTTTGACAAATGATAGCAGGAAGGCATGGTGTGCTACCTCAGGTTCTTATTTTCCCTGAGTGTTTGGATGTAATAATTTTAGAGATGGCCACATGGCTAATGAGTCTTGCCCTCAGGAATTCAGCACAGAGGGAGCCCTCACTAGCCTATCAGACACCTTCTTTGAAAATGGTGGAAGTGTGAGAGAGCAAGATGAATGGACATTTGTGTATCATATTCTTTGAGAATTGAATAGAGGATTTATGGTGTTCCGTGACTTGACACACTTTACACTTGTCATGTTGGCACATTGCATTATACTCTGCTGCCCATGGGGCTTTTGATAATGTTTCAGAAAGAGGTAATAGATGTCTCTGTGCTGTATCCATACATTTGCAGAGAAAGATCCAATATTAAAAACAAAGGTACAGTAAAAATCATCCCCATCAACCAAACACAAAAGCCTACCTCTGCTCTCTGTTGCCTTGTTAGTCCCAATCCCTTACCTAGACATATTTAGCCCTTCTACAGGTAGAGGTGATCTATCTGGTCAGTGCTGTTTCTATAGGCACATTTTAACACCTACTTGAGGGTATAACAATGAACAACCATTGTAAGTACAATATAAAGCCACAGTGCAATATAAAGAACACTGGGTTAAGTATCATAAACTCTTTTTTTTCCAGTCATAATTTTTTATTGTTCTGTTATTCACCATACATTACATCATTAGTTTTTGATGTAGTGTTCCATGATTCATTGTTTGTGCATAACACCCAGTGCTCCATGCAGAACATGCCCTCTTTAATACCCATCACCAGGCTAACCCATCCCCCCACCGCCCTTCCCTCTGGAACCCTCAGAATGTTTTTCAGAGTCCATCGTCTCTCATGGTTCGTCTCTCCCTCCGATTTACCCCCCTCCATTCTTCCCCTCCAGCTATCTTCTTCTTTTTTTTTCTTAACATATATTGCCTTATTTGTTTCAGAAGTACAGATCTGTGATTCAACAGTCTTGCACAATTCACAGCGCTCACCATAGCACATACCTGCCCCAAAGTCTATCCCAAGCTACCTCATCCCTACCATCCCCCACCACTCTAGCAACTCTCAGTTGGTTTCCTGAGATTAAGAATTCCTCATATCAGTGAGGTCATATGATACATATCTTTCTCTGATTGACTTATTTCACTCAGCAAAACACCCTCCAGTTCCATCCACATCGTTGCAAATGGCAAGATCTCATTCCTTTTGATGGCTGCATAATATTCCATTCTGTATATAGACCACGTCTTCTTTATCCATTCATCTGTCGATGGACATCTTGGCTCTTTCCACAGTTTTTCTATTGTGGACATTGCTGCTTTAAACATTGGGGTGCACGTACCCCTTCAGATCCCTACATTTGTATCTTTGTGGTAAATACCCAGTAGTGCAATTGCTGGATCATATGGTAGCTCTGTTTTCCGTACTGCTTTCCAGAGTGGCTGCACCAGCTTGCATTCTCACCAACACTGTAGGAGGATTCCCCTTTCTCCACATCCCCGCCAACATCTGTCATTTTCTGACTTGTTAATTTTAGCCATTCTGACTGGTGTGAGGTGGTCTCTCATTGAGGTTTTGATTTGGATTTCCCTGATGCCGAGCGATGTTGAGCACTTTTTCATGTGTCTGTTGGCCATTTGGATGTCTTCTTTGGAGAAATGTCTGTTCATGTCTTCTGCCCATTTCTTGATTGGATTATTTGTTCTTTGGGTGTTGAGTTTGATAAGTTCTTTATAGATTTTGGATACTAGCCCTTTATCTGATATGTCATTTGCAAATATCTTCTCCCATTCTGTCAGTTGTCTTTTGGTTTTGTGCACTGTTTCTTTTGCTGTGCAAAAGCTTTTTATCTTGATGAAATCCCAATAGTTCATTTTGCCCTTGCTTCCCTTGCCTTTGGCGATGTTTCTAGGAAGAAGTTGCTGTGGCTGAGGTCGAGGAGGTTGCTGCCTGTGTTCTCCTTTAGGATTTTGATGGACTCCTGTCTCACGTTTAGGTCTTTCAACCATTTGGAGTCTATTTTTGTTGTGTGGTGTAAGGAAATGGTCCAGTTTCATTCTTCTGCATGTGGCTGTCCAATTTTCCCAACACCATTTGTTGAAGAGATTGTCTTTTTTCCATTGGCCATTCTTTCATCCTTTGTCAAAGATGAGTTGATCATAGAGTTGAGGGTCCATATCTGGGCTCTCTATTCTGTTCCATTGATCTATGTGTGGGTTTTTGTTCCAGAACCATACTGTCTTGATGATGACAGCTTTGTAATAGGGCTGGAAGTCCGGAATTGTGATGCCGCCAGTGTTGCTTTTCTTTTTCAACATTTGTCTGGCTATTCGGGGTCTCTTCTGGTTCCATTCAAATTTTAGGATTATTTGTTCCACTTCTTTGAAAAAAGTGGATGATATTTTGATGGGGATTGCATTGAATATGTAGATTGCTCTAGGTA